>NC_068299.1:614451-669451 GCF_025860055.1 Xyrauchen texanus | reverse complement strand
TGTGACACTCCTGTTCTACCTGCTCCATACGGGACAGGAACCGATGTCTCCAGCATGGGAGGCGGATGCGCTAACAAGGAGGCTCTATCAGCTAGCTCCCGTTACACTCACCCCCCTAAACATCACTCCCATCCGGGTCACGGCACCATTGTGATGCTCCTGTTCTATCCGCTCCATACGGGACTGGAACCAAAGTTGCTCCGGCATGGGAGGCAAATGCGCTAACAATGAGGCTAAAGGCTATAGCCCTTAGCGTCAGTCGCTAGTGCACCTCTTGAGGTCAGGATAGTGAAATTTATACACATTGCACAGTTATCTATCAGCTAGCGCCCATTACACTCACCCCCTAAACCTCACTCCCATCCGGGTCACGGCACCACTGTGATGCTCCTGTTCTATCCGCTCCATACGGGACTGGAACCAAAGTTGCTCCGGCATGGGAGGCAAATGCGCTAACAATGAGGCTAAAGGCTATAGCCCTTAGCGTCAGTCGCTAGTGCACCTCTTGAGGTCAGGATAGTGAAATTTATACACATTGCACAGTTATCTATCAGCTAGCGCCCATTACACTCACCCCCTAAACCTCACTCCCATCCGGGTCACGGCACCACTGTGATGCTCCTGTTCTACCCGCTCCGTACAGGACTGGAACCGATGTCTCCAGCATGGGAGGCAGATGCGCTAATAAGGAGGTTAAAGGCTACAGCCCCTAGCGTCAATCGCTAGTGCACCTCTTGAGTCAGGCGAGTGAGGTTTATACACAATGCACAGCTATCTATCAGCTGACCACCGTTACACTCATCCCCCTAAACCTCACTCCCATCCGGTCACAGCACCATTGTGACGCTCACCATTATACACAATGCACAGCTATCTATCAGCTGGCTACCATTACACGTGTTTGTGTACGTTCACGTATGGTGTGTCAAGACTGTCACGTCATGTGACAGAATCTTCCTTTTTGACTGAACTATTTATTTAAAAGATTAAAATGTAGCGTTTCAATACTACATACTCCTTAAATACACCGATAAGCACACTCATAAGATTCATTTCTGTCTTTTATCAAATTTCACACAGCAGTGTGCTCTCTGAGAGGATCATATTCACTCCCTCTGGATCTCACAGTGTAATCACACACACATTAGAGCCCTGAACCCCGCCGCCGCAGCCGCCGTACCGCAATCAGCCCGCCGGTCTCAGTTACAGCTCTCACTTCAACTCCTTTCTCACTCCAAAGCCGTAAAAGAGAGATGAACTAACGTCTGTCTTTGTTCAGATACACGCCGTTTCTCCTTCAGTTCTTTTATGCCAGCGTGTTTCCTCTCCTCTGTGCTGCTCCAGCTCTGAATGTCTGATGCTTTGCCTCTCGTTAGATCTTTGTTCCTGGGACACAACGAAGGAAACAGTAAATGTTAGCTCAGTATGCTCATTCACAAACAGATAGTTCAACATAACTTTACCTCATAACCCATCAGCCTCTGGTACACACACACAGACAAATCTGGGATTTTTCTTTTCTTTGTTCATTCAAACATAGAAATTGAGTTTTAGGATTTAAAATACATGTTCTTAAAACAAACATATGCTCTTGTTGAGTGGTGGTGGTGGCGTAGAGCGCTAAAGCACAGAACTGGTACTCAGAAGGTTGCTGGTTTGATCCCCACAGTCACCACCATTGTGTCCTTGAGTAAGACACTTAACTCCAGGTTGCTCCGGGGGGATTGTCCCTGTAAGTCGCTAGTTTCAGAGTTTTTCAAACTCAATAATATATGGATCACACACACTATTTTAGATTATGCACTGTTTCTAGGTGACTAATCCATTGTAAGTAAATAAGTGACATTGATCATGTTTGTACAGACGCACACAATATGCTCTTTGGAACATTCTCAAATCGTGACCGGAGAAGCCGATTGGTCCCGCTGTTGCATCTTGTTGTTTGTTTGGGGAAATTGAGAGTTGTTGAGCGGTTTGCACCATCTAGAGAATGATATATATATATATTATTCTGTGTTTGTCATCTAGTGAAAATGTAATTTTGATGTTTGATGTCTCTATTATATTATTTACTTGTATTGTTGTTTTGGTATATGTGTCTCTGTATATTGTTTAAATATATGTAGGGGATTGGAGCCACTTTTCTTGAATTATTTACTATTTTCTCCAGTTTATTTTGTATTTTGTGTTTGGTTTATTTTTTGTTAGGCTATTTTAGTTCTTGGTAACCAGTTAGATTGACTAGATGGAAAACACGGTGTCTGAATTGTTTTATTTATTTGTATTTTTTAAGCCCCTTTGCTGCCAATTTAGAATTCCCACTACTTAGTAGCTCCTCGTGGTGGCGCAGTTACTCGCCTCAATCCGGGTGGCGGAGGACGAATCTCAGTTGCCTCCGTGGCTGTGACCGTCAATCCACGCATCTGATCACGTGACTCGTTGTGCGTGACACCGCGGAGACTCACAGCATGTGGAGGCTCATGCTACTCTCCACGATCCACACACAACTCACCACACGCCCCATTGAGAGAACCACTAATCACCACCACGAGGAGGTTACCCCATGTGACTCTACCCTCCCTAGCAACCGGGCCAATTTGGTTGCTAAGGAGACTCACAGCATGTGGAGGACCATGCTACTCTCCACAATCCACACACAACTCACCACACGCCCCATTGAGAGAACCACTAATCACCACCACGAGGAGGTTACCCCATGTGACTCTACCCTCCCTAGCAACCGGGCCAATTTGGTTGCTAAGGAGACCTGGCTGGAGTCACTCACTACACGCCCCACCGAGAGCGAGAACCACTAATCACAAAGACAAAAAGACCAACATACACGACTGAACGTCTTTAAAGAGGGAATGAACCACAATCCCTTGAAGCATCGCCAATGATGCAATCAAATTATAAATACAATTATTTAAGTTATTTTTATGTTGATTTTATGGCAAAATATTCAGATATATACAAATATATAAGTAGTTTGGGAATGTAGGGAGAGCGACTCGGTTGTGTCATTCACAGTGCGTCATGAAAGTGGGCGGAGCTCCAGATCTCTTTTGATTTGATTCTCTGATTGGTGGATCTTTTTCTTAGGGATCATGGGTAATGTAGTTCTTCATCAGAAATGATTCAATCAATAAACAACCTTGGAGCTCACGGTAGGTCTGTCTTTAAAGGTTTATAAGTTTTGATTAATTATCAGTTCCCCTATGGAGAATATGAATGGGATTTTTACTTCTGGAACAAAACAGCTGCACTCTTATAATCAGCGCCAGGATCTAATCGGCAATCTGTTCTCTCTCAAACAGATCTAATTGAGCTCTGCACCTGCTGATAATGGGCAGGGCGAGTGTTCTGCGTCCTCTATTGCCCTCTGCTGTTCTGGTGTGATGGGGCGACAGGACCGCAGGGATGCTGGACCCCAGATCAGCCCGTTCTATCTGGATGATCCTCTGCCGGAGCTCCTGGAAGCGTCGGATCTCTGGGTCATCCACTGCCTCCTCGCTCAGGTCCAGACTGGATAGGCCCAACTCACACAACTGCAGCTTCTCCACCGCAGGCATCTCTGCATGAGATACAAACGACACTTTAAATGCAAATGTGTCAAGTTATTTTTAATCCAAATACTTTAGCAGACAAGCAGCACAGGAGTCAAGCATCACTATCCCTACTGCTCACTGTGATTTGCTAAAAATGAGGGGTTCTGGGTATCTCCGCGAGTATTGACGCTGACTATCACACCTGGAGTCGCGAGTTTGAATTCAGGGTGTGCTGAGTGACTCCAGTCGGGTCTCCTAAGCAACCAAATTGTCCCGGTTGCTAGGGAGGGTAGAGTCACATGGGGTAACCTCCTCGTGGTGGTGATTAGTGGTTCTCTCAATGGGGCGTGTGGTGTGTTGTGTGTGGATCGTGGAGAGTAGCATGAGCCTCCACATGCTGTGAGTCTCCTTAGCAACCAAATTGAGCCGGTTGCTAGGGAGGGTAGAGTCACATGGGGTAACCTCCTCGTGGTGGTGATTAGTGGTTCTCTCAATGGGGCGTGTGGTGAGTTGTGTGTGGATCGTGGAGAGTAGCATGAGCCTCCACATGCTGTGAGTCTCCGCGGTGTCATGCACAACGAGTCACGTGATCAGATGCGCGGATTGACAGTCTCAGAAGCGGAGGCGACCCGGATTGAGGAGAGTAACCGCGCCACCTAGTGGGAATTGGGCATTCCAAATTGGGAGAAAAGGGGATGAAAAAAAAGTATGAAACCGGAGTTCAGTATGTAAGTCGTCCTGTTATAGACATGATCCCTCTAGTCACGTGTTGTTGAGGAGACGTGTGCTGTTACCTTACAAACAGATCACACTTCTCCATTTACATCTGAATAAAAACCCCCATAGACTTACATTGAAGGAGGAACTCGAGGATTGCAAGCCGTTTTGACATTGAATCACATGCAGGAAATAAATAATAGATATTTACAGTATATTCAAATTTTCACTAGTTAAAATGCTAATATTGTTGATGTCAGGAATGGAATTTCTACTAGTAAAAATGCTCAATTTTGACATCAGTAATTATGTTTTCAATATCAAAAATGTAAATTCTTGATATATAAAAAAGACATAATTACTTACAGAAATATCCATTCTTCACTCAAATATAAAATAAATAAAAATTAAACCTATTTTAAAGATTTAAGTATTTTAATTTGATAACAAAATTTGATCAGATTGAATTATGTAATATATATATACTAAATAAATTTAACAAAACAAAGTTTTTAAACGTATTAAAGATTACTCAATTACATTCGATGCAATTGTGATATAAAATTGAAATGCATGAACCTTAAAATAATTTTTCCAGTGCTGATATATTTTTTTAAGTAGTAAAAACATAATTTGTTGATATCTGTTACTACATTTCCACAAGTAGAATTTTACAACATAATTACAGATATCTATGCAGGCTCTATATATGTATATCTATACCCGACAGGTTTCAGATCTGTCATTATGTTGTTAATGTTTGACATTACAAATACACAAATCAGATATGTACAGTAATAATAATAATTACATAGTTTCTGTTGCAAAAACTGAAATGAATAGTGAACATGCTAAGCTGTGATATCTGTAATTTAATTTTCATTTGAAACCAAATTAAGATTTCAGCATCATAACCCAATAATCCAATAATAGCGGAGTTGCTCGTCTAATTAGTCCAAGATAACATCTGACCACGTGGTGTGAACGAGGTGTGCCGCGGGTTATTGATCGCTGTCATCGGACCGAACACGTGAGCGTCGTGCGGCGCCAAAATCCAGCTGAGCAGCATGCACCGTCTCCACGGAAACAGGACTCACACCAGTCGAGCAGAACCAGGGCAAGGAGCTATTTTTGAAGCAGGCCACTCTTTTTACGCAAAGCCGCAGATGGCAGGACACACACACACACACACACACACACACGTTGTTCTCAGGTATTTTTCACCTTCAGTTGGCAGCCTCACCTCGTTCAGAGCTGTGCGTGCTGACGTGCCGTTCTGCCATGATGCTGCGCAGGTAGTGGAGAATCTGTGCCAGGCCCTGATCAATGATATCTGGAGGAGGAAACATGATTGGACAATTCCTCAAGCTCAGGGCCTTCAATGTGATCACATGACCTACAATAGAAGAGCGGTGGGGAATTAAATATGTGGTTAATCACATTCTGTAGAGCTGTGTGCTTCACAACTGACCCAAAAATGGGTTTTTAGCTCTGATCTGATAAACAATCATAAATGCAAATAATTAAATGCACAGTTCATCTAAAAAAGACAATTCTCTCATCATTTACTCATCCTCATGTCATCCCAGATGTGTGTGACTTTCTTTCTTCACCAGAACACAAATGAAGGTTTTTAGGAGAATAGTTCAGCTCTGTAGGTTCATACAATGCAAGTGAATGGTGACCAGAATTCGCAGCTCCAAAAATCACATAAAGGAACCAAAAAAGTAATCATAAAAGTTGTCAAATCCATGTCTTCAGAAGTGATATGATAGGTATCGGTGAGAAGCAGATCAAAATGTATGTCCTTTTTTTACTCTAAATCTCCCCTTTCACTTTCAGATGTAAAAGTGAAAGTGGAGATTTAGAGTATAAAAAAAGAGGACATACATTTTGATCTGCTTCTCACCGATACCTATCATATCACTTCAGATCACATGAATTCAACCATGTGAGTCTTATGGATTACTTCTTATCGATACTTATGGATGATTCCTTTATGTCATTCTTTGAGTTAATTTTTTTTATTTTACATAAATAATATTATTCTGGAAAAATGTGTATCAAAAAATTAAGAGTTCACTGCAAACTTGCCACAAACTTGCCACTGATAATATTCACATGCAAATGAGCTCTGCAGCAAACTTGCCGCAAACTCACCACTGATAATATTCACATGCAAATGAGCCCTGCAGCGAACTTGCCGCAAACTCACCACTGATAATATTCACATGCAAATGAGCCCTGCAGCGAACTTGCCGCAAACTCGCCACTGATAATATTCACATGCAAATGAGCCCTGCAGCGAACTTGCCGCAAACTCACCACTGATAATATTCACATGCAAATGAGCCCTGCAGCGAACTTGCCGCAAACTCACCACTGATTATATTCACATGCAAATGAGCTCTGCAGCAAACTTGCCGCAAACTCGCCACTGATAATATTCACATGCAAATGAGCCCTGCAGCGAACTTGCCGCAAACTCGCCGCTGATAATATTCACATGCAAATGAGCCCTGCAGCGAACTTGCTGCAAACTCACCGCTGATAATATTCACATGCAAATGAGCCCCGCAGCGAACTTGCCGCAAACTCGCCGCTGATTATATTCACATGCAAATGAGCCCCGCAGCGAACTCGCCGCTGATTATATTCACATGCAAATGAGCTCCGCAGCGAACTTGCCGCAAACTCGCAGCTGATAATATTCACATGCAAATGAGCCCCGCAGCGAACTTCCCTGCAAACTCGCCACTGATAATATTCACATGCAAATGAGCCCCGCAGCGAACTTCCCTGCAAACTCGCCACTGATAATATTCACATGCAAATGAGCCCCGCAGCAAACTTCCCTGCAAATGAGCCACTGATAATATTCACATGCAAATGAGCCCCGCAGCAAACTCGCCGCAAACTCGCCACTGATTATATTCACATGCAAATGAGCCCCGCAGCAAACTTGCCGCAAACTCGCCACTGATAATATTCACATGCAAATGAGCCCTGCAGCGAAATTCCCTGCAAACTCGCCACTGATAATATTCACATGCAAATGAGCCCTGCAGCGAAATTCCCTGCAAACTCGCCACTGATCATATTCACATGCAAATGAGCCCTGCAGCGAACTTGCCGCAAACTCGCCACTGATCATATTCACATGCAAATGAGCCCTGCAGCGAACTTGCCGCAAACTCGCCACTGATAATATTCACATGCAAATGAGCCCTGCAGCGAACTTGCCGCAAACTCGCCACTGATCATATTCACATGCAAATGAGCCCTGCAGCGAACTTGCCGCAAACTCGCCACTGATTATATTCACATGCAAATGAGCTCTGCAGCAAACTTGCCACAAACTCGCCGCTGATCATGTTCACATGCAAATGAGCCCCGCAGCAAACTTGCAGCGAACTTGCCGCAAACAGGTTCGCCACTACCGGTGAAGAGCTGCAAACTTCTGGCAAACATTTGCGTCGAATCACAAACTAATTTGCATATGAAAATAACGAGTGGAATATTTGAGGCTAGTTATATTTTGTAAGGACTTTTGCACTTTTATACAATACACAATTTTGCTACCGTTTTGGCCACTTGATGTCCAGAGTAAAAACCAGTTAAGAAGCGCAGCTGAAGAAAACACACTTTTGTACGTACCCAGTTCTGCTGGCAGTTCAGTTATTGGATTACCCTCCAAAAGTAACGTTTTCAAGCACCTTAAACACAAAAGGGGAAAGTATCAGTATTTATATTTGCATACATTTAGTCAGATGCTTTTATCCAAAGAGACTTACAAATGAGGAACGTTAGCAGTTTGTCATACAATATCTTAAAATCACTTACTAACTGCATCTATAGACAATTTTACAACTCTGTTGCAATGGCGACATAACACTGAAAACCCTAAAATTACTGTGCAAATGACTATTTAAACAACTTTACAGCTCAAATAATACATGCGTTTTAATGGAAGAATTCATGTAAATGCTTTTATAAAATTATGTAAATTTTGTAAAATGCTTTTATGAAATTATAAGCGTCACATTTCTGCTTTTAAACCCTCCAAAAATTGCCCCATTGACTTCCATTGTTAGTGTCTCACTGGAAAACACATTTGTGCTTTTTTAAAGAAAAGGAGGAACGAAATGAACTTGTTCTGAACCTGGAAGATTCCTTTAAACTCGATGGACCGTCTGTGGCATGCTGTCAATTACTAAAGAACACACTCACCTGTGTTCACCGACACCGACAGGAAGTCTTGTGAGCTGATTATTCCTCAGATCCAACCAGACTAAAGATGGTAAACTGTTAAACAGACACTCGGGTAGACTGAAGATCTCATTACCCTCCAGATACAAACTCTACAACAACAGAGAGAAGCTGTGAGTCACATTTATACTGAGCTGAAAGTGACATATAAATGCATATAAACAGAAATACCTGTAAATGTGTCATGTTTAAAAGAGAGTCTGATATGCCTTTCAACGCTCTCCTGCTCATAAACATCATGTGTGATGTGTCTGATGGATCAGTTTGTGCTTTTACAGTCTTTTCTTCACAGTTGAGGTTCAAACGCATTTCATTTAAGTCTGTCATCACACAGTGTTTCACTGATCCACTCTTACAGTCCAATACTCACGCATACTGTCAGGAAACGGTGTTATGTTGATCACATCACGCTGTCAGCTGTGATGTTGTCGCGCGTTGCTATGGTGACAGCGCTGGAAAATGAAACTAAAACAACGGCGCGCAAAAGGGGACAAAACAGATGAGAACGCGTTTGGAAACGACAAAAGGGGAATTTAAAGTAAAAATGTCCTTTATTAATCTCTAAGTGAATCAGAAAACAGTCGTTGCGACTTTCGTTGGTGTAATAATGTATTCTAGAAGCGTCATGTGCCCATTCAAACTGAACAATTTAGAGATAAATAAATATTTAATCTGTTTGTATGTTTGACGATAAATGAGCGATTAGTGTAAAAACAATCGTGTTTGTCTTAGAATTGAGTCTGAATCTAAAATCGTTACATACACTGCTAAGTTATTATAATTTGCTTCATTTATTATTAGCCTAATAATAATAATATGCTCATTTAATAATAATGATAATATGCAAATGTAATAATAATAACAATATGCTCATTTAATACTAATACAAATAATATGCAAATTTAATAATAATAACAATATGCTAATTTAATACTACTAATAATAATATGCTCATTTAATAATAATAATATGTCATATAATAATGATATGCAAATGTAATAATAATAACAATATGCTAATTTAATAATAATAATAATAATAATATGCTCATTTAATAATAATAATAATATGCAAATGTAATAATAATAACAATATGCTCATTTAATTCTACTAATAATAATATGCTCATTTAATAATGATAATATGCAAATGTAATAATAATAACAATATGCTAATTTACTACTACTACTAATAATAATAATAATATGCTATTTAATACTAATAATAATATGCTAATTTAATAATAATAATATGCTAATTTAATAATAATCATAATAATGTGCTAATTTATTAATACAAATTATAATAATAATATGCTAATTTAATAAAAATAATAAGCAAATATAACAATAATAATAATAATAATAATAATAAAATGATTTAGAGGCTACTAATCGAGTATTAATTGTTGCGAATAGATGTCGGTCCTCTTGCACACTAAAATAAAACAAAATCGTTAAATCTCACCATGGAATAAATAAATAAATAAAAAGATAAATCTGACATCGTATTTCAGAATGAAGAACTCGCAATTCTGATAAATTAAGTCACATTTGTGAGGTAATTCAGAATTGAGTAAGAATAACCTTTTTTATTTAATTAAGTGTAATTAATTGGTTATTAATTATTAATTTCGGATTAAATATTGCTTTTGAATGGGATAAAACCGGTTAATTACCTCATGAAGCACATTTTAGGTTCCCTGACAAATTATTTAAGACACTGTCTGTTTGAAAAGATGCTGATAGAGAGAGAGAGACGTATATATATAGAGAGAGAGAGACAGAGATGGAGAAAGAGAGACAGGGAGAGAGAGAGAGAGAGAGAGAGAGAGAGAGAGAGAGAGAGAGAGAGAGAGAGAGAGTAAATTTGCTTTGATTGAGCACCTTTGATAAATGTAAGAGAGACTAAGGGAGGGAGAGAGAGAGAGACAGAGACGGAGACAGCGAGACGTATAGAGAGAGACAGAGAGAGAGAGAGAGAGGGACAGAGATGGAGAGAGAGGGAGAGAGAGAGAGACAGAGACGGAGAGAGAGAGAGAGAGACAGAGAGACTAAGGGAGAGGAGGTTCCTCTTCTCATTGGTGAAGCTGAAGCACATCGTCATCTCGAGCTGCTCGTGTTCATCAACAGACACACACATTGATTCTGTGATCGAGTCTCTTCTCTGTATTTGTGCAGCAGAGCTTGAATCGGATCATCAGAGATGCTCGTGTTTTAGAGGCATCAGCATCAGTTGCAGTGAAAGGAATGAGATCAGAGCATCAATGTTTCACTGGGGCAAGTGGAAGAAGAGGATGGGCGCCAACAGTTCATCCAAGAGACCGGTGTTCGACGACAAAGAGGATGGTTAGTGTTGCCACACCACATTACTGCACAAAGACCAGTTTATAACCATGTATTAAAACAGTGCTTATGAATATAAACATGAACATTTATAAAACATGCCATTGTGATATAATAATGAGTTGCATAGTTCAGCTACAAACTAAACACGCTTTTAAATTCCTTTTCTGTTCAAGATAATCATCTAAATGTGAGTGTAATCTTCCAGCACTCACATGATTATATATTAGCTATTATGAGAATATCATATTTACATAATAATATGCTTATTAACCAAGGTATTGCATATGCAAATATGCAAAGAGGTATGAATCTGTACAGGCAGCATGAACATGAACAATATATATAATATAGTTTTAATATATGAAACGGTGAATCTGCATATTGAACATATGGGGTTGTGCAGACAGCATGAATACTAACTTATTGCACTTTATATGTGGAAATGTTGTATTGTAAAAAGACCTTATAGCGGAGATATTAAATATCTATAGGTTCCTATAGGGGTCTGATTGAGGGTCTCACACAGAAATAATTCATTACATTTTAGACCCATTCAGACTCATTAATCCAATTCCTGCAACAATAGGACTGATCAGCTGGAACACACAGAAAAACCTGCCAATTATATAGTTCGCTGTTTAATTGGTTAATTAATGAGGATTATGGAAATCCAGAGATATGATACAGTTTAATCCGAGCACAGACACACACTGTGTTATAACACTGAATGTTTGTTTGAGTCAGTGGGATGGCGCTGTCATTAAAGATAACACCTGCAGAAACGAAAAGGTCGCCATGTGTCACACAGAAGCCTGAAATGAGGTCAGGTCACTGTGGAGATATAATCATAAGACTCGACTGGCGGAGAGGCGTAATGACCCATTTATTTACGGTATGAAAATCACTACTGTAGTGAATGTGAAAGTAATTACAATCATGTCTGTTATTAACACAACGGGACAGAGGATTAGCAAGTCGTTTTCTGAGTGTAATTAGTTAAATTAGTTAAAGCTTGCTAGTTAGTTAGATTAGTTAAAATAGTTCAATATGTTAAAGGTTGATTTATGAACGTTACTTCGGTTAGCTGTACTCAAAAAGCAGAGAAATCCAGCTTGAAAATAACAATCGGGCATTGATCTTAATCAGGAGGGAGATGACGTTTAATTCGAGGCTGTGCGGGATTGACATACAGTCACATTCCAGTGTCGGAAATTGTGGTAAATGGTCTGCAGTTATATAGAGCTTTACACTGAGTCTCATTCACACACACACGCACACACGCGCACGCGCACACACACACACTCTCATTCATACACACACACACACTCACACACACTCATTCATACACACACACACACATTCACACACACTCACACACACACAGTATAATAGTGATCTACAGCGTAATAGTGATCTACAGCGTAATAGTGATCCACAGTGTAATAGTGATCTACAGTAATAGTGATCTACAGCGTAATAGTGATCTACAGTAATAGTGATCTACAGCGTAATAGTGATCTACAGCGTAATAGTGATCCACAGTGTAATAGTGATCTACAGTAATAGTGATCTACAGCGTAATAGTGATCCACAGTGTAATAGTGATCCACAGCGTAATAGTGATCTACAGCGTAATAGTGATCTACAGTGTAATAGTGATCTACAGTGTAATAGTGATCTACAGTGTAACAGTGATCCACAGTGTAATAGTGATCTACAGTATAATAGTGATCTACAGTAATAGTGATCTACAGTGTAATAGTGATCTACAGCGTAATAGTGATCTACAGTGTAATAGTGATCTACAGTAATAGTGATCTACAGTGTAATAGTGATCTACAGTAATAGTGATCTACAGTAATAGTGATCTACAGTGTAATAGTGATCTACAGTGTAACAGTGATCCACAGTGTAATAGTGATCTACAGTATAATAGTGATCTACAGTAATAGTGATCTACAGTAATAGTGATCTACAGCGTAATAGTGATCTACAGTGTAATAGTGATCTACAGTAATAGTGATCTACAGCGTAATAGTGATCTACAGTGTAATAGTGATCTACAGTAATAGTGATCTACAGTAATAGTGATCTACAGCGTAATAGTGATCTACAGCGTAATAGTGATCTACAGCGTAATAGTGATCCACAGTGTAATAGTGATCCACAGCGTAATAGTGATCTACAGCGTAATAGTGATCTACAGTGTAATAGTGATCTACAGTGTAACAGTGATCTACAGTGTAACAGTGATCCACAGTGTAATAGTGATCTACAGTATAATAGTGATCTACAGTAATAGTGATCTACAGTGTAACAGTGATCCACAGTGTAATAGTGATCTACAGTGTAACAGTGATCTACAGTGTAACAGTGATCCACAGTGTAATAGTGATCTACAGTATAATAGTGATCTACAGTAATAGTGATCTACAGTGTAACAGTGATCCACAGTATAATAGTGATCTACAGTGTAACAGTGATCCACAGTGTAACAGTGATCCACAGTGTAATAGTGATCTACAGTATAATAGTGATCTACAGTAATAGTGATCTACAGTAATAGTGATCTACAGTGTAACAGTGATCCACAGTGTAATAGTGATCTACAGTATAATAGTGATCTACAGTAATAGTGATCTACAGTAATAGTGATCTACAGCGTAATAGTGATCTACAGTGTAATAGTGATCTACAGTAATAGTGATCTACAGCGTAATAGTGATCTACAGTGTAATAGTGATCTACAGTAATAGTGATCTACAGCGTAATAGTGATCTACAGCGTAATAGTGATCTACAGCGTAATAGTGATCCACAGTGTAATAGTGATCCACAGCGTAATAGTGATCCACAGTGTAATAGTGATCCACAGTGTAATAGTGATCCACAGTGTAATAGTGATCCACAGTGTAATAGTGATCTACAGCGTAATAGTGATCTACAGTGTAATAGTGATCTACAGTGTAACAGTGATCTACAGTGTAACAGTGATCCACAGTGTAATAGTGATCTACAGTGTAATAGTGATCTACAGTGTAATAGTGATCTACAGCGTAATAGTGATCTACAGTGTAACAGTGATCCACAGTGTAATAGTGATCTACAGTATAATAGTGATCTACAGTAATAGTGATCTACAGTGTAATAGTGATCTACAGCGTAATAGTGATCTACAGTGTAATAGTGATCTACAGTAATAGTGATCTACAGTGTAATAGTGATCTACAGTAATAGTGATCTACAGTAATAGTGATCTACAGTGTAATAGTGATCTACAGTGTAACAGTGATCCACAGTGTAATAGTGATCTACAGTATAATAGTGATCTACAGTAATAGTGATCTACAGTAATAGTGATCTACAGCGTAATAGTGATCTACAGTGTAATAGTGATCTACAGTAATAGTGATCTACAGCGTAATAGTGATCTACAGTGTAATAGTGATCTACAGTAATAGTGATCTACAGTAATAGTGATCTACAGCGTAATAGTGATCTACAGTAATAGTGATCTACAGTAATAGTGATCTACAGCGTAATAGTGATCTACAGTGTAATAGTGATCTACAGTATAATAGTGATGTACAGCGTAATAGTGATCTACAGTGTAATAGTGATCTACAGTAATAGTGATCTACAGTGTAATAGTGATCTACAGTAATAGTGATCTACAGTAATAGTGATCTACAGTAATAGTGATCTACAGCATAATAGTGATCTACAGCGTAATAGTGATCTACAGTGTAATAGTGATCTACAGTGTAACAGTGATCCACAGTGTAATAGTGATCTACAGTAATAGTGATCTACAGCGTAATAGTGATCTACAGTGTAATAGTGATCTACAGTGTAATAGTGATCCACAGCGTAATAGTGATCTACAGTGTAATAGTGATCTACAGCGTAATAGTGATCTACAGTGTAATAGTGATCTACAGCGTAATAGTGATCTACAGTATAATAGTGATCTACAGTAATAGTGATCTACAGTGTAATAGTGATCTACAGTATAATAGTGATGTACAGTGTAATAGTGATCTACAGTATAATAGTGATCTACAGTAATAGTGATCTACAGTGTAATAGTGATCTACAGTATAATAGTGATCTACAGTAATAGTGATCTACAGTATAATAGTGATCTACAGTGTAATAGTGATCTACAGTGTAACAGTGATCCACAGTGTAATAGTGATCTACAGTAATAGTGATCTACAGTGTAATAGTGATCTACAGTATAATAGTGATCTACAGTAATAGTGATCTACAGTAATAGTGATCTACAGTATAATAGTGATCTACAGTAATAGTGATCTACAGCGTAATAGTGATCTACAGTAATAGTGATCTACAGTGTAATAGTGATCTACAGTGTAATAGTGATCTACAGCGTAATAGTGAGGTGTGCCGGGTTATATTACTGTACATCATAGATGCTGTGTAGACAAAAAGTGTTACTCATAATACATTAATGAAAGAGAGAGCGAGAGAAGAGAGCGAGAGAAAAGAGAGAGAGTGAGAGAGAGAGAGAGAGAGAGAGAGAGAGAGAGAGAGTAAGAGAGAGAGAGAGAGAGTGAGAGAGAAGAGAGAGAGAGAGAGAGAGAGAGAGAGAGAGAGAGAGAGAGAGAGAGAGAGGTGTGGAGTTGTTCTGTTACTTTGGGCCACTTTGAGGACACATCCGCCTGATATTGGGCTGACTGATCAGACCCTGTTTTTGTTCTCTTGTGAAGCTGTCAGTAATAGTAAAACAATAATTCTGTCATTGTTTACTCGTTACTGTCCTTCTGGACCGTTTTGGAGAGCGAGAGTGTGTAAAGACGGACAGAATTGACATTTTTGGGCGAACTATTCCTTGAATTGAAAACGATGTTATCCAAAGGGATGTGTGAGTAATCACTCGAGCGGGTCGCATTAAAACAGCTATGCGGCATGCGGCGTAAACATCAGATGACATCATGGCTACAGCAGGACGTTACGTTTGATCCGTGGAGCCTCGTGCTGACCTCGGCACAGAAGCGACGTGTGGAGTGATGCGGCCTGCGGCACAATCACACCCGCTGTATGCTGAAGAGCATCGCATGCAGACCTCACAGAGCAGATCTGTTATTGAAATGTGCATGAGATGCACGACAGAGAATAAACATTTCACAATCACTTTTATGTGTGGAGTGTGCATACAGTATATATATATATATATATGCATGTCCAGTCGTTTAATAAAAGATGTAAGACATGCTTCTCAAACGCATACACTTAAAGGGACAGTTCACACATTATTTACTCACCCTCATGCCGTCCAAATGTGTATGACTCTCTTTCTACACCAGAACACAAATGAAGATTTATACAGGACGATGGAGCTGTCAGGTGCTTATAATGCAGGTAAACGGGTGCCAGCACTTCGACGGTCCAAAAGGCACATTTAGGCAACATAAAAGTAATCCACACGACTCCAGTCGATCAATGAATGTCTTCAGAAGTGAACCGGAAGGTTTCTGTAAGAAACAAGTCGATAATTAGAACATTTGTAACTTTAAATCGGCGCTTGTGTAATCTTGCATCGTTCATGCGGCTCTTTGCTGTAACAAAAGTGCATAAAAAGACTAAACCTGAAGCATTAATGGGATGCATTTATCACACGGACTGTTTTTTGCTATCATCATGTTCTCTAATAACACTAGTGCCGCAGTAAACGGTACACTCTCTGCTACTGCAGCCTGTGGCTCCTTAGCAACCAAAGTGGCCTGGTTGCGAGGGAGGGTAGAGTCACATGGGGTAACCTCCTTGTGGTGGTGATTAGTGGTTCTCGCTCTCGGTGGGGCGTGTGGTGAGTGACACCAGTGAGGTCTCCTTAGCAACCAAATTGGCCCGGTTGCTAGGGAGGGTAGAGTCACATGGGGTAACCTCCTCGTGGTCGCTATAATGTGGTTCTCGCTCTCGGTGGGGCGTGTGGTGAGTTGTGTTTGGATGCCACGGAGAATAGCGTGAAGCCTCCACACGCGCTACGTCGCCATGGTAACACACTTGGTTGCTTACATCATATTCAGAGGTCCTGAGTGTGTGTGTGTGTGTGTGAGAGTGAGTGAGTGTGTGTGTGTGAGAGTGAGTGTGTGTGTGAGAGAGAGAGAGTGTGTGTGTGTGTGAGAGTGTGCATGTTTTTGTGATTTACGAGGACAATTTTGTAAGTTACAAATTAGTAATTACAAGGGTATTATGCTATAAATGTGATTTATGAGGACATTTCTAGTGTCCCCATAATTCAAATCGCTTAAAAATCATACTAAACAATGTTTTATTGAAAATGTAAAAATGCAGAAAGTTTTCTGTGAGGGTTAGGTTTAGGGGTAGGGTTAGGTTTAGAGGATAGAATCTATAGTTTATACAGTATAAAAGTCATTATGTCTATGGAAAGTCCCCATAATGATAGGTAGACCAACATGTGTGTGTTTGTGAGTGAGTGTGTGTGTGTGAGAGAGTGTGTGTGTGAGAGAGAGAGAGTGTGTGTGAGAGAGAGATTGTGTGTGTGTGTGTGTGTGTGTGTGTGTGTGTGTGTGTGTGAGTGTGTGTATGTGTGTGTTTGTGAGTGAGTGTGTGTGTGAGAGAGAGAGTGTGTGTGTGTGTGCGTGTGAGAGTGTGTGTGTGAGAGAGAGAGTGTGTGTGTGAGTGTGTGCGTGAGTGAGTGTGCATGTGTGTGAGCGAGTGTGCGTGTGAGTGTGTGTGTGAGTGTGTGTATGTGTGTGAGTGAGTGTGTGTGTGAGAGAGAGAGTGTGTGTGTGTGTGTGAGAGAGAGAGAGAGTGTGTGTGTGAGTTTATGAGTGTGAGAGAGTGTGTGTTTGTGTATGAGTGTGTGTGAGTGTGCGTGTTTGTGAGTGAGTGTGTGTGAGAGAGAGAGAGAGTGAGTGAGTGTGTGTGTGTGAGAGAGAGAGTGTGTGTGTGTGTGAGAGTGTGTGTATGTGTGTGAGAGTGTGTGTGTGAGAGAGTGTGTGAGAGTGTGTTTGTGAGTGTGTGTGTGTGAGAGAGACAGAGAGAGTATGTGTGTGCGTTTGTGAGAGTGTGTATGTGTGTGTTTGTGAGTGAGTGTGTGTGCGTGTGAGAGTGTGTGTGTGAGAGAGTGTGTGTGTGAGTGTGTGAGAGTGTGTGCAAGAGTGAGTGTGCATGTGTGTGTGTGTGTGTGAGAGTGTGTGTATGTGTGTGTGAGAGAGAGAGAGTGTGTGTGAGTTTATGAGTGTGAGAGAGTGTGTGTGTGTGTGTGTGTTTGTGAGAGTGTGTGTGTTTGTGTATGAGTGTGTGTGAGTGTGCGTGTTTATAAGTGTGTGTGCGTGTGTTTGTGAGTAAGTTATAAACACAGTCAAAGTGTCTGATGTGGTATTATTAGGTCAGGTGTGTGTGTGTGTGTTTCTCCTTCATTAAATCTCAGTGTGTAAATTTTGTGCTTCCTCTCCTCATTAGACTTCAATCATCACCCCCCACATATTGAAAAAAGTATTCATTAAAATGTCATTTTTGTGATATGAACAGAGATACGATTAAAGGCAAATTATGTAATCATTTACTCACCCTCAGGTTGTTCCAAACCACACTGAAATTATGATTCATCAATAAGTTTGGACTAACATGTATTCTAAAAATGTGCATCTGGTGTCCTTTATACCAATGGCCTTATGCCTTAGCAGCATCTTTTTCTGCACATTCACACTTAAACAGTGATGTGGAAAGCCCTAATATGGATGTGGGTTGGGCATGAGGGTGAGAACAAATGTATGTGCATACAAACCTGTTGTGAATCTGGTGGAAAGTTTGCGTGAGGAATTTTTCTGTGCGTATAATTATGCAAAAAGCACGCAATTATTAGTTGAATGCGACCCAGTGTTTATTATGATTATGATGAAATGTGGGAAGTGAATCATGGGATACTGACATACATCAATCATTTATATTGTATATATAAATATATGTCATTTACTATAAAACTTCATACATTGCTTGGGTTACTTATGTGTTAATAAATAAGAGTATATTCATATGTAAATGAGCACCTTGCATGAGCATTATAAGGCAGTTTTCTGAAAACTGAAATAATGCCTGTTGAGCAACACTGTTGTCAATGTGTGTAATTGCTGTGAAGTCATTCATGAAATTACTGCAGATTTCACTCAAAAGCCCCGCCTGCCCTGTGTGCCATTGGTTCCCATGAGTAGGTATGCAAATGACAGCCTTGTCCTGCTGCGGGATTGGCAGATTGTACGAGATGCTGTTCAGCTCAGTGAGTTTATTGAATGTAAAATTGATATTCTTTAGTTCTGCTTCAGTGTGCCATTTTAAAATCATCCATCAGCAAGTGTGTAAATCATGTCATTTCACTTTGAGCAAATTCAATTAACTTGTGCCAGTTTGTAGAATTGAGAGAGAGAGAGAGAGAGAGAGAGAGAGAGAGAGAGAGAGAGAGAGAGATGTAATGTGCTCTTCTCTGCAGGTGGTTAGGCTTAGTATACTGTGAGAATAGTAAAGGTGACATTATGGTACTGTATATAAACAACCATAAATTGAAAATTAATAATTAAAGCTATATAGGTACATTTTCTGAAGAAAATTTCAGTGGTACTTGCCGTGGCAAAATTCGTCACCTCATTGTCCCAACAACTGCCCCAAGTTGAAAGAGGCCACCCCCATGACAGTAGGACATTCTGGTGTAGAGATATTGGTGTTGTTCCATGGTTGCCAGGGTGTTCCATCTGGTTGCTAGGGAGTTACCAGGGTGATACTAAAAATGTTCCTTACCAGCCTGAGTCAAATAAGCCAACCTGGAAGTGTCTACAATTTTCTGGTACAGAGATATGTGTTTTATTACTTGGTTGCTTGGGCAACACCATCTGGTAGCTAGGCAGTTACCAGGGTGATACTCAAAAGGCTCCTTGCCAGCCTGAGTCAAATGAGTCAACCTGGAAGTGTCTATGATGTTCTGGTGCAGAGATGTGCTTTGATACTTGGTTGCTAGGCTAACCCCATCTGGTTGCTAGGGAGTTACCAGGGTGATACTAAAAATGTTCCTTACCAGCCTGAGTCAAATAAGCCAACCTGGAAGTGTCTACAATTTTCTGGTACAGAGATATGTGTTTTATTACTTGGTTGCTTGGGCAACACCATCTGGTAGCTAGGCAGTTACCAGGGTGATACTCAAAGGCTCCTTGCCAGCCTGAGTCAAATGAGTCAACCTGGAAGTGTCTATGATGTTCTGGTGCAGAGATGTGTTTTGATACTTGGTTGCTAGGCTAACCCCATCTGGTTGCTAGGCAGTTGTGATCCTAAGAAGACTGCTTACTCTCTTTAGTCATACAAGCCAACAATGAAGTCTCTACGACATTATGATCCTGAGATACTCATCTAAGCGAAATTTTGAATGGAAGTCAATGGGGTTTGGTTGCTAGGGTGCTCTAAATGGTTGCTAGGGCATGGCTAAGCAGTTTCCAAGTGGATACACGAAGACTGATTTCTCACCAAATTAAAACAAGCACAACTCTCATGTCTCTAGGACATTCTGATCCGAAGATATCCCTCTCAGCCATTTTTAATGGAAGTCAATAGGTTGCTAGGGTGCTCTAAATGGTTGCTAGGGCATGGCTAGCCCTTTGAAAAGTCACAGCACAGGTGTCCTCAATAGACCTGTCATTTTGACACCTCTTTTGTGGGTCTACGACAAAAGGTGCCGAAAAAGTGTATTGAAGTGTACTGAAATATAATAAGTATGTGAGATTATAATGAAGATCACAAGCACCACTAATAACTCTCATAACTGCACATTCCCTCATATTGCATTCTTTAAAATTGTTGAACATTGTTAAAGCTGAAGTGTGTCACTATGAATGGCTCGCTGCATATGAAGTATTTAAACACATGACAAGTTACACACTTCAGCTTTAAAGCATCATGTTCATTGTATTAAAGCACTGTGTGTATTAGTTGAATAATCAGTGCTGGTTAGTTTTGGATGGACAGACATTCTGATTACAAAGTCTATACACAAGTTCTGTACACCCATATGTAAAAACCTAGCAACCTGTGGTTGGTCGCTTTACATGTTGGTCAAGCGGTGTCTTCCTGTCGAAGTGGGCAGTTCTTTGCCAGAATTAGCTGCGATCTGTCTATGTGTGTATATGTGAGTAGATACAGACAGACACATTCCCTCTGCTTCAGTAAATCTGCTTTACTGACTAATTCAATCAGCGACGAGTCTTATGACACACACACACACACGCCGCGACTTCGCACTCGCACTCACACTCGCACTCGCACTCGCCCTCCCACTGATAAGCTGATTCATCGCCAGTGGTGTTCCATCATGTCCCGGCCCTCTTCCTTGTCACGGGCCACTAGCGAGTATTTACTCGCCAAAGCCAATTGCTGTTTAGTGTCATTTTAGGCTCTGGTTTGTGCCCACTAGAGTTGATCTGTGTCTTACAGAGCATGCTCCACAATAACGACGTGAAAGATAAAATAAATAGGCAGGAAAATCAGTGTGCTGGACGTGCTGGTGACCGCTGTGCTCCGAGTGGTTGGAGGCACTTCAAAGATGAAGCATCTACTGCCCTTTATTGATCCGAGCGCTGATATTTACAACTGCAGTCCATTCTAATGCAATCAGCCATTCAGACTATAGCAGTGGAAGCATGTACACAGAGCTTGATGGGTACTCAGGGTGTAGTGTTGCATCACACTTGCTCATATATAGGACTGAAACATATTCTACACTTCTAGCTATGCAAGCTTGTTTTACATGGCGAAATATTTAGCAGTTCATGATTAGTTAACTGAAGTTAAAGTTAAAGTGTCGGCATGTTTATAGATAGCTAGAGGCAAGGAGTCCTCGCCGCTACCATCCACACCACTGGAGCAGCCGTGACCAACCAACCGCCTGGAGGGGTTACCGCTGCCAGGGGTGGGGGAGACCCCTACCGTCCACCAAAAACGCGCCGGGGAGTTCCGTCTACCAGGGGCCGGAGGACTGCCGCCGATCCTCCTGGGGAGGCGTGGCTATCGTCCATTAAAGGGTGGAGGAGTGGCCGAGGACCAAGCTCGGACCGATACTTGGTTAGTCTAAAAACGTCAGTATCAGAGCTGATACTGATCCAGGTATTGGATCGGTGCATCCTTAGTTTCACCATGAACGTCAAGGGTTTTTTCTCCCCCCTTCTCTCCCCAATCTGCCCAATTCCAAAAGCGCCATAAGTACTCGTAGTGACTTGCCTCAATCTGGGTGGTGGAGGACGAATCTCAGTTGCCTCTGCGTCTGAGACTGTCAATCCGCGCATCTTATCACATGACTTGTTGAGTGTGTTACCATGGAGACGAAGCGCGTGTGGAGGCTTCACGCTATTCTCACGCATGCACAACTCACCACACGCCCCACCGAGAGTGAGAACCACATTATAGCGACCACGAAGGGGTTACCCCGTGTGACTCTACCCTCCCTAGCAACCGGGCCAATTTGGTTGCTAAGGAGACCTGACTGGAGTTACTCACCACACGCCCCACAGAGAGCGAGAACCACATTATAGCGACCACGAGGAGGTTACCCCATGTGACTCTACCCTCCCTAGCAACCGGGCCAATTTGGTTGCTAAGGAGACCTGACTGGAGTCACTCACCATACGCCCCACCGAGAGCGAGAACCACATTATAGCGACCACGAGGAGGTTACCCCATATGACTCTACCCTCCCTAGCAACCGGGAAAATTTGGTTGCTAAGGAGACCTGACTGGATTTACTCACCACACGCCCCACCGAGAGCGAGAACCACATTATAGCGACCACGAGGAGGTTACCCCATGTGACTCTACCCTCCCTAGCAACCGGGCCAATTTGGTTGCTAAGGAGACCTGACTGGAGTTACTCACCACACGCCCCACCGAGAGCGAGAACCACATTATAGCGACCACGAGGAGGTTACCCCATTTGACTCTACCCTCCCTAGCAACCGGGCCAATTTGGTTGCTAAGGAGACCTGGCTGGAGTCACTCAGCACACCCTGAATTCAAACTCACGACTCCAGCGGTAATAGTCAGCGTCAATACTCGCTGAGATACCCAGACCCCCAAGAATGTCATGGTTAAAATATGAGTACTGTAGTAAAACTGATTAAATAAATTCCTCCGAACAATAACACATGTGCTTCAATGGCACAGACATAGTAGCTCAAGAACAATAGGTATGTACAATGGGATGCATGCGTATGTTCTTTCTTTTAGGCTATAAAATCTACTAATATGACATTTAGATCCTGACAGATCAAATAATCAACCAAAAACAATGAATGCATAACAGAAAGACACAACAGAAGCAGTGTTAAATGCACAGCTAAAGATTCTCAGGTTAAACATAGACCGTGTGTTTTAGTTAATAGCACACACATCCAGCAGCAGTTACTGTGTTCCTCCTGACATCTGAATTCTTCAGAGAGGAAAGAGACACATTCGCTGTGGATTTGCCAGTTCTCTATTCACCAGCGAGTGTTTTAAAAGTGTCCATTAAACTGTGTTAGTCCTTCACTGAACACAGAACACAATGACGCTGCCGTATTAATGATAGTAATTTACGTAAACAAATGTTCAGACTTATAGATTTATATCTGGGGAAATTCAGAGTTTCTGTTGTTACTCAGTTGAGAGAAGCGTATGGAAGTATTGACTTATATAGTTGTAGTTATGTTGACAAATGAGCAAAACAAACAGGGCAAAGTTTCTCTGCCACCAACCCATTTGAAATCTAATAAGGATGCATTCAAGAAGAAGTGCATTTGTTGTAGGACATTACTCGTGTAGATGCCTGTGTTGGTGACTGTAAAGGGATCAATGGAAAGGAGGCGGCGAGAACCGGCTTGTCAATATAAATAATAGTTTAATTTTAAACTCAAACAAAAGACAAACACACACACGACGGACATGTCCGTAAACGATCTCTCTCTCGTCGCACCACCATCTGTCATCGGCCTTTATCCCTCTCGGAGGCTTGATTAGCCTAATACGGGACCGGGTGTGTAGGATCACGACCTGGCCCCGCCCTCCACCCTGTCACAGTCCTCCCTCGTTATCTCAGACTGGGGAGCCCCCGGCATGACGTACCCCCTCTTTCCCTGGGGGAGGGCGTGCCCTAAGCCCCGTCTGCCGGCAGGTCATCCCTGTCTACCTGGACGAGGGAGGGGACAAGGGGAGGGAAACAGAAATAATTAAACTGGGGGGGGTACTTCCTGTAACAATGTAGTACCCCCCCCCCAAAAAAACACTGTAAAATTTAAAAGAGAGGGAAAAGGCCAACACAGAGCGGCAGTGAGAGAGAGAGAGATGATAAAAAAAAACACTTACTCGCCAGTTCTCTGATACGCCGCAGCTTGTTCCTCGGCCACTCCTCCACCCTCTATCGGACGACAGCCGCGTTTCTCCGGGCGGATCGGAGGCAGACCTTCAGCCCCTGGCGGACGGAACGCCCCGCCGCGTTCTCGGGGAACAGAAGGGGTCTCCCCCGTCCCTGGCAGCGGTTCTCCCGCTCCAGGCGGTCTGCAGTGAGCCCCTCCCCGCTCGCGGTCAGCGGTCTCAAACCCTGTTGCGTTTCAGCGGCCGGTAGGCGACTCCTGCACCCCTGGCAGCGGCCCTGACCGCTACAGGTGGTCGGTTAGGAGCACCTTCTCCCCTCGCGGTTGGCGGCCATCGTCCTCTTCCAGGCGGCTGGGCTCCTCGTCCCCCGGCAGATGGTCGCGGCTGCTGCATTGGGGTGGACGGTAGTGGCGAGAACTCTACTACGGCGTATCCCTCCTTCCCGGCACCAGTGTAAAGGGATCAATGGAAAGGAGGAGGTGAGAACCGGCTTGTCAATATATATAATAGTTTCATTTTAAACTCAAACAAAAGACAAACACAAACACATGACGGACATGTCCGTAAATGATCTCTCTCTCCCGCACGATCCTCTGCAGTCGACCTTTATCCCTCTCGGGAGGCTTGATTAGCCTAATACGGGACCGGGAGTGCAGGGGCGAAATTTACATCTAAATGTTGGGGGGGACAATAAACATTATTCTAAGAATATATCATTATATTATTTACAATACACATATTTTAATGATATTTTAGGGGGGACAACCGTCAGATAGGGGGTCCTGACCCCCACAATTTCGCCTATGCTGGGCGTGTAGGATCACGACCGGCCCGCCCTCCGCCCTGCCACAGTGACATACAGTGGAAAAGTGGACCTGCATGAAAAATAACCAAGCAGCTGTTGTCACATGGTCACATCGAGAACATTGTAAAGGAAAAATCTTCACCAGAGAATTGGTGAATAACAAGCCAATTTGAAACTTTTGTATTGCATCACTTCTCCAATTATTCCCTCCATAGGACGAATCGCTTTCGCAGCAGACACATGCATCTCCGATAGTAAGACATGTTGTGTTCTCGCAGCTTTGAAGATCAGTAGCATGTGTTCTATAATCCCTGAAGCAGATGAATCACAGCTCAAGGGCTCTTTTATTATTCTGCTCTTTCTCTGGTGTACATTACTTCATTTCCTGTATACGTCCAAACTGTGTAAATCAGAGGACGACTTGTGTTTGTGATCTGAAGTAATTACTCAGGGTTAAACCTCAAGAGCACAGCTTGATTACTGTGAACATCATGTTATAAAACGGCCCAGATTGTGATTGGATGAGCCCGAGCTGTTGTAAAACAAACACTTCTGTATACATCCACCATTGTAAACCACATGTAGTAAAGCTAATGAACAATCTTGCTTGATTTTGGTGATTTTTTACTATGGTTGATGGTATTATATGCACTCCAATTCACAAGTTCATGACTTACAACACTCCTTTTCTTTTCCAGTGAGACACTTCTAATGCAAGTCAATGGGGTTTAATCTGTACACATTAAAATACTGTTTCACAAGTATAGACACAAGACATAAACAATATGTGTGTTAACATGATTTTACTGTCATAAAATCACGCACTGACCACATCTGTGGAGAGATATAGACAATTTTATAACTTTGTTGCCATGACGACGAACCACTGTAATCCTGGAAGTGGATGTAATCCCTGTATTTACACAAATATGGTCAGTAAGCAATTTTAACACACCAAAATCATATATAATGTTTCCATCTTGTGGCTTTACTGCAAAAAAAAAACAAAAAAATTTAAACAATGCTGTTATTCAAATTTCGAATCAGTTCTACAGCAACGGAGCTGATTGGATACAATGCTCAAATGCTGTGACAACAACTGATCACAATGTATATTCAGGACATTAATAATGTGAAAAAGCCCACCACACGAGTCTTCCTTCAACATGCCCACCACACGAGTCTTCCTTCAACATGCCCACCACACGAGTCCTCCTTCAACAAGCCCACCACACGAGTCCTCCTTCAACACGCCCACCACACGAGTCCTCCTTCAACACGCCCACCACACGAGTCCTCCTTCAACATGCCCACCACACGAGTCCTCCTTCAACATGCCCACCACACGAGTCCTCCTTCAACATGCCCACCACACGAGTCCTCCTTCAAAACGCCCACCACACGAGTCCTCCTTCAACATGCCCACCACACGAGTCCTCCTTCAACATGCCCACCACACGAGTCCTCCTTCAACATGCCCACCACACGAGTCCTCCTTCAACATGCCCACCACACGAGTCCTCCTTCAACATGCCCATCACACGAGTCCTCCTTCAACAAGCCCACCACACGAGTCCTCCTTCAACACGCCCACCACACGAGTCCTCCTTCAACATGCCCACCACACGAGTCCTCCTTCAACATGCCCACCACACGAGTCATCCTTCAACACGCCCACCACACGAGTCCTCCTTCAACACGCCCACCACACGAGTCCTCCTTCAACACGCCCACCACACGAGTCCTCCTTCAACACGCCCACCACATGAGTCATCCTTCAACACGCCCACCACACCGAGTCCTCCTTCAACACGCCCACCACACGAGTCCTCCTTCAACATGCCCACCACACCGAGTCCTCCTTCAACACGCCCACCACACGAGTCCTCCTTCAACATGCCCACCACACGAGTCCTCCTTCAACATGCCCACCACACGAGTCCTCCTTCAACACGCCCACCACACGAGTCCTCCTTCAACATGCCCACCACACGAGTCCTCCTTCAACATGCCCACCACACGAGTCCTCCTTCAACATGCCCACCACACGAGTCCTCCTTCAACATGCCCACCACACGAGTCCTCCTTCAACATGCCCACCACACGAGTCCTCCTTCAACATGCCCATCACACGCAGTCCTCCTTCAACAAGCCCACCACACGAGTCCTCCTTCAACACGCCCACCACACGAGTCCTCCTTCAACATGCCCACCACACGAGTCCTCCTTCAACATGCCCACCACACGAGTCATCCTTCAACACGCCCACCACACGAGTCCTCCTTCAACACGCCCACCACACGAGTCCTCCTTCAACATGCCCACCACACGAGTCCTCCTTCAACACGCCCACCACATGAGTCATCCTTCAACACACCCACCACACGAGTCCTCCTTCAACACGCCCATCACATGAGTCCTCCTTCAACATGCCCACCACACGAGTCCTCCTTCAACATGCCCATCACACGAGTCCTCCTTCAACATGCCCACCACATGAGTCATCCTCCAAAACTACTGATGAATGCAGCGCCATTATGACTGGGACTCCGACAGGTAATGTTAACGTTTAGCAAACAAACCAACAAACAAAATCGGTTAACTTGTAGTGGTACATGTTTGTGTACTTGTTAAATAACATTTCCGTGCGCGGTGACATAGTCCTTTAAACTGGGACCTGCGTAACGTTAGATATGGTTTGGATGTATGGTTATAGATAGCTAGCTAAATCAATGCTAATAATACTTTAAAGTTGACAGTAACTGATCAAGTTTAACTCACATTAAACTAGATATCTTGTTAAAGCATACTTATCCTTAGGGTCGGCTGAATTAACAGTTTAGCTTTCTTGTTTAGTTTTGTTCCTCTTGACATTAATGTTATAGCCTCTGCCCCTGCCGACCCTGGCATGAGGACACCAGAAGGCTCAGGAGAGAGTCTTTGAGTCTGTAAAAAAAGTCAACAAAGGTTTTTTTGAGGTAATATTTGTAATCTTGTTAAAACGGATCGTTTAGGAACCGGTACCCCCATCGGTATTGATATCGAAATTTTTGGAATGATACCAGCCCTTTCTGTTAGTCACATGTCTGTGAAACGTGTTCAGTTTATGTCTTAGTTGTTGAATCTTTTTATGTTCATACAAATATTTACACATGTTAGGTTTGCTGGAAATAAAATCAGTTGTAAGTGAGAGGACGACGAGTTTATATATCAAAAGCATAAGAATTGATGATGATATAATGAAATAAATATTAATTATAATACATTTTTCCGTGTTCAGAATAAGCTCAGTGCTGTGTAACGATGTTGGGTTGAAAAATGCAGCACATTTCAGTACGTGACAGGGCTGAATTGAAGGATTGAGCTCTTTTGATGCCGTGATGATGTTTCTCTGTAGCTCACACTCATCTCACATCCACGTGAATCATTCTGAGCCCATTTAACGACTCGCTGCATTCACATTACCCATCATGCTTCAACACAACACTGTTTGTGCCAGAGGGGCGTTTGTGCCCTTCACTCTGATTAATAAGGGAACCCTTATGAAAATGGCATAATCTCTATTTGCATAATTAATTCCAAATTATGACAGTATCTCCAAGCAAATAAGTCACATTTATTCGGAGACAACTGAGTGAGTTTTGAGAGGATATATCGGTATATATATATACGATAGAGATGTATCACACATACTCTTTGGCTAATTGTCTAATTAATGTGTTACTTAAACTCTTGTAGCTCTTTTGTCTCAGCCTGTACATCGCTCACAGCCCCTTCACTGCTGTATGAAGCATGTTGCACACAAAAATGAAAAAGCACTTTTGATAATTGCAAGCTCCAATCTGATGCCAATTCCAGGAGTCTTCCTTCAACATGCCCACCACATGAGTCCTCCTTCAACATGCCCACCACACGAGTCCTCCTTCAACATGCCCATCACACGAGTCCTCCTTCAACATGCCCACCACTCGAGTCCTCCTTCAACATGCCCACCACACGAGTCCTCCTTCAACATGCCCACCGCACGAGTCCTCCTTCAACATGCCCACCGCACGAGTCCTCCTTCAACATGCCCATCGCACGAGTCCTCCTTCAACATGCCCACCGCACGAGTCCTCCTTCAACATGCCCACCGCACGAGTCCTCCTTCAATATGCCCATCGCACGAGTCCTCCTTCAACATGCCCACCGCACGAGTCCTCCTTCAACATGCCCACCGCACGAGTCCTCCTTCAACACGCCCACCGCACGAGTCCTCCTTCAACATGCCCACCGCACGAGTCCTCCTTCAACACGCCCACCGCACGAGTCCTCCTTCAACACGCCCACCGCACGAGTCCTCCTTCAACATGCCCACCGCACGAGTCCTCCTTCAACATGCCCATCGCACGAGTCCTCCTTCAACACGCCCACCGCACGAGTCCTCCTTCAACACGCCCACCGCACGAGTCCTCCTTCAACACGCCCACCACACGAGTCCTCCTCCAACACGCCCACCGCACGAGTCCTCCTTCAACACGCCCACCGCACGAGTCTTCCTTCAACACGCCCACCACACGAGTCCTCCTTCAACATGCCCACCACACGAGTCCTCCTTCAACATGCCCACCACACGAGTCTTCCTTCAACACGCCCACCGCACGAGTCCTCCTTCAACACGCCCACCGCACGAGTCTTCCTTCAACACGCCCACCACACGAGTCCTCCTTCAACATGCCCACCACACGAGTCTTCCTTCAACATGCCCATCACACGAGTCTTCCTTCAACATGCCCACCACACGAGTCCTCCTTCTACATGCCCACCACACGAGTCTTCCTTCAACATGCCCACCACACGAGTCCTCCTTCTACATGCCCACCACACGAGTCTTCCTTCAACATGCCCACCACACGAGTCCTCCTTCTACATGCCCACCACACGAGTCTTCCTTCAACATGCCCACCACACGAGTCCTCCTTCTACATGCCCACCACACGAGTCCTCCTTCTACATGCCCACCACACGAGTCCTCCAACATGCCCACCGCACGAGTCCTCCTTCAACACGCCCACCACACGAGTCCTCCTTCAACACGCCCACCGCACGAGTCTTCCTTCAACATGCCCACCACACGAGTCCTCCAACATGCCCACCGCACGAGTCCTCCTTCAACACGCCCACCACACGAGTCCTCCTTCAACACGCCCATCACACGAGTCCTCCTTCAACACGCCCACCACACGAGTCCTCCTTCAACACGCCCACCACACGAGTCCTCCTTCAACATGCCCACCACACGAGTCCTCCTTCAACATGCCCACCACACGAGTCCTCCTTCAACATGCCCACCACACGAGTCCTCCTTCAACATGCCCACCACACGAGTCCTCCTTCAACACGCCCACCACACGAGTCCTCCTCCAACATGCCCACCACAAGTATAGTGGTACCACTTCCAGGATTCGTGGTACAGGTTTAAATCAGTCCACTGAGCAACAAAATCATGTTTGAAAGGTGCCATGTTGATATTATGTGTGTTTCTGAGGAAGTATGTATTACTTTCGGACAGAACGAAATTCTCATCACACACTCTACATGGGTAATTTTCATGAAACCTGTCAAGAAAATGTCCTGGTCATATTTAACCTGAAATAAATACATATATATCAAATATATTTTAGCCTATTTGCAACGCAACATTATTTTCAGGGCACTTAAACACATTTTACTTCCCAATTCTCATTACCGTAGCACGTCTGGATGTTTTTCATTGATGAGTCTCATTACCGCAACTCTTTGTACTGTATTATAGCATCCTGTTTTACAATGCAATAATGAAAGGATGTACCACGAGAGTACTAATGCTGCGTTCACACCGGACGCGAATAGCGCGTCAGGCGCGAGTGATTTCAATGTTAAGTCAATGCAAAGACGCGTTACGCGCGTAAAAATTCCTGCGGCGCGAATGAGGCGTAGAGCGCGGCGCGGTAGACGCGAATACGCCTCATTCGCGCGTCAAGTTCGCGCGAATGGCGCGAATTGAGCGTCTGGCGCGTTACGCGCGTTATGCGCGAATGGTGCATTTTGTGCATTCACGCGTTTGACGCGAATTCGCGTCTGCCGCCCGAGTTGAAAAATCTGAACTTTGGCGTCAATTCGCGCCGCGTTAACCAATCAGGAGCCTAGCTGCCTGCTGTCACTCAGGAGGTAAAGTGACGTAAACTTTCATTATTATTGTAATGTAAAGACAACCAACATTAGTGTCTGGACAGTGTTGAATAAGGAAAAAAACACAGGACAGGTACTTTTGGAGGCTGGCTCCATTTATCATCAAAACAAAAATAAATAAATAATTTAACCTGATATACTACCATGGAAAACCTGACATTTTTAAAAAGTCTCAACTTAATAAATGTGCATGTTGTGGACCTGACATCCTGGAACTGGGGATGACAACCTGGGAAAAAAAATACAAAATATAATAATAATGGACTATTTTTAGATAGTTTAGCTCTTTATAGGTTTGTGGGTGGCTCTTAAAAGAGCCGTTGTGGGGAAATCATTAGGAGGACTTCAAACGCTACTCCGTCGGCTGCCATGGTACTGCTCCCTCCGCCGAGAAGTGTGCCATGAAGACATCCCTCAGCCGGAGTGCCTCTCTGGAGGAGTTGTTGGCCGCAACCCGACCCAGACCTGGCAGTGGCTCCTCTCCAGCATGTCCCGCGCCCCTCGCTGGTGGACCCAAGTACGGCGACGACGACCCATACGCCGCTGTTCTGCTCTCCAGAGCAAATACAGGACGGTGACTCTCTCCACGAATGCTCGATCAACATCAGCCATCTTGTAAAAAGATGGCCGTCATCGGATTTCGCCTCCGACGCGCGTCACGCGCGTAAATTTCGCTTCAAACTTTTGTTTTTTACGCGCGTCAATTTCGCTCTTGACGCGCGAATGGATTCAAAGTGGTCAAGCGTATAACTAGACGCGGTAGGTGCGAATTTGACGCGCTATTCGCGTCCGGTGTGAACGTAGCATAAGATGTCTAAACACTTCACAATATAAATAATATACCACATGGGGTAACCTCCTCGTGGTCACTATAATGTGGTTCTCGCTCTCGGTGGGGCGTGTGGTGAGTGACTCCAGCCAGGTCTCCTTAGCAACCAAATTGGCCCGGTTGCTAAGGAGGGTAGAGTCACATGGGGTAACCTCCTCGTGGTCGCTATAATGTGGTTCTCGCTCTCGGTGGGGCGTGTGGTGAGTGACTCCAGCCAGGTCTCCTTAGCAACCAAATTGGCCCGGTTGCTATGGAGGGTAGAGTCACATGGGGTAACCTCCTCTTGGTCACTATAATGTGGTTCTCGCTCTTGGTGGGGCGTGTGGTGAGTTGTGTGTGGATGCCGCTGTGGAGAATAGCGTGAAGCCTCCACACGCACTACGTCTCCATGGTAACGCGCTCAACAAGTCACGTGATAAGATGCACAGATTGACGGTCTCAGACGCGGAGGCAACTGAGATTTGTCCTCCGCCACCCGGATTGAGGCGAGTCACTACACCACCACGAGGACTTGGAGCGCATTGGGAATTGGGCGTTACAGATTGGGGAGAAATGTGTTCCAGTGAGACACTTATAATGGACTTCAATGGGGGCAATTTTTAGAGGGTTTAAAGGCAGAAATGTGACACTTATAACTTTCATTAATTAATCAAGCACTTTAATTCATTATATTAAAACTCATGTATTGCTTGAGCTGTAAAGTTATTTAAATCATTGTTTTTATGGTCGGTTTAGAGTTTTAGGGTTGACACAATTACATCGCCATGGCAATAAAGTTGTAAAATTGGAAAGGAAAGGGTTACTAAGTTATTTTATCACATTAAATCATGTTAACACACATGTTTTTTCCACCTTGTGGCTTTACGTCTGAAACAGCGAGTTTCGCAAAGAAAAGGAGGGATGAGTCGAAATGAATTGGCACACTTCAGCGAGCAGATCTCTTCTTCAATAGAGAGTGTTGAAGTGCAGTTTGGTGTCTTTGGCGTTTATCAGCGTCGACAGCGAGCGCTTCCTCAGTTTCGCCTGCAGGACATTTGTTGCTTTAATGTGTCGCTTGAAGTGTATGCCAGCAAGAAGAAATGAACAGAACGCTCAAACACATCCCCTCTCCAGACTGCATCACTTCCTCGGGTCATTCAGTCACTCTCAGAGTTTAATCTGAAGATTATGAGCTGGAAATGAACTACAAGCTAAATCCTATAAATAGCATCAGAATTCATCAGGCGTTTGTCACAAGGCCAATAACACAGGTGTAACTCGACCGCTGTACGATTAAATAATAAAGCACTTTATTTCTTGACATCCAGCACATTGAGCATAAATAATGGGGAACATATATTCGAATAGATATATATTTGCCATTTACAATATATGAGTAATATACTTTCCTGCTCGGCTCATTTTGGTCTGGTGTATCACGTTTGAGGAGTCTTTAGATCGAGTGTTGTGTGACGTGACGGACCTCAGACAGGAAGTGACACTATTGATTTCCTGTTTGTGGGTTTGTCAGCAGATTCTGTCGTGATTGACGATCTCGAAATAAACCAACGCCTCATTATAAAGCTTAATGAAATGTTATGATTTGCTGTTTTTCAGCAGCTTTTCTCCAATTTTTGAGCACCTGTCATATATACTGAAAATGCTTTAATCATGTGATAAGTGGTTTGTGTTTTCTTGATGTTATTATATTGTATCTTTGTGCTCTGCGTCTCTATATATTCGACCACACAAAGAACTCGAGGAACAAACACACACAAACTGTGTGAAACTAATGGAGATGATATTTGGCTCTACTGAACATCAATTCGTTTGGGAGAACTTTAACTTGCAGTTATTTTTACCGGTGTTTTATTGAAGGTAAAAGACACTGTATTATTTGTTGATGTGGGAATGTGTAGTCCTTTAAGGATGTGGAAAAAATACTGATATGACCGATTCACATGGGATTAACCCTTATGTTGCGTTCCGGTCATTGGAAATGGATTAAACCACAAAATACAGAAATAATGAGTGTTCAAGAGCATCCCACTTCTTTAGATGAACACACACACAAAGTCCTCAGACACGCACGCACACACACACGCACACACACACACAAAGTCCTCAGACACGCACACACACACGCACACACACACACACACTCACACACACACACAAAGTCCTCAGACACGCACGCACACACACACGCACACACACACACTCACACACACACACAAAGTCCTCAGACACGCACGCACACACACACTCACACGGAACTGCACACAAGAATTTCACCTACTGTTGCACTTGTGTACATGGTAGTGTGACAATAAAGTGATTTGATTTGACAGACACAAAGTCCTCAGACACAAACACACAAACACACACTCACACAGACACAAACACAAACACACAAACAGAGACACACACAAAGTCCACGGACATATGCACACACAAACACTCACACACACAAATAAACACAAACACACACAACACACACTCACACAAACAAACACACACACAACACACACACTCACACAAACAAACACACACACAACACACACACTCACACAACACACACACTCACACAAATAAACACAAACACACACACTCACACAACACACACACTCACACAAATAAACACACACACAAACACACTCACACAAACTCACACAGACACACACACAAACACACAAACAGAGACACAAACACACACTCACACAGACACACACACAAAGTCCACGGACATATGCACACACAAACACTCACACACACTCACACAAATAAACACAGACACACACACTCACACAACACACACACTCACACAAATAAACACACACACAAACACACCCACACAAAGTCCTCGTACATATGCACACACACATACTCACAAAATTAAACACACATACACACACACAAACACACACTCACACAAATAAACACAAACACTCACTCACACACAAACACACATTCACACACACTAACAAACACACACACACACACACACACACAATCACACACACACACACACACACACAGAAACTCACAAACACACACACAAACAAACCCCCCACACACAAAAACACATACACACACACAGACACAAACACACACACACACACACACACACAGACACAAACACACACACACAGACAGAGACACAAACACATACTCACACACACACACACACACAAAGTCCTCGGACATATGAGCACACACAAAACCCACACACAAAGAAACACGCACACACATAATCACACTAGAAATGTCCACATAAACCACATTTATGGCATAGTACCAAAAAAGGAGTACAAACCTGTGATAAATGTGATTATTAAAAAAGAAGTTGATAAAAGATGCAACATGAGAGATTTATAAATAATCTTAACACAAGGATTAAAATCCTGAAGAGTCTGTTAATCTTACCTCATGTCCCCATCCACAGGGGTTTATTATCAATGTTTGAATGTTTCAAAGTCATTTGAAATAAGTATCAAATGTTGAATTATGAATTGTGATTGTTCTTTAATTGATTGCATTTATTGACCCATCTATGTGTTTATAAAGACTTGTGTTATCTCATACACAAGATGTCTGTTGAGTGCTGAGACAACGGTTCAGTGTCTCTGATGCAACAAACTCATCCTAAAGCTTTCTGTACTGCTCATATCTCCTTCAGAAAGATCAAAGTCTAGTGAAAGTTCCCACAGGTCCTCGTGCCCAGTGCTGTATTACAGATTGTGCTATCTCAGTTGTGATCGGTCCATTAGCGGTCTGTTGGATATCACGGCTCGTGTTGGCTTCAGTCCAGCGTGACGAGTGCCAAGAGCCGCTACATTCAGCTCAGCCCGTCCATTATACCCGCCGCTCTGCTGACTCAGCGTCAGCTACTGATGTGTTACCGATAAACCACCTGGAAAGCCTTCAGCTAACGGACAGATCTTGTTGCATTTCCTGCGTGTTCAGCTCGTGGAGTACACAGGGCTCATGCATTATATATTTATATTTACATTTACATTTATCAGATGCTTTTATCCAAAGTGACTTACAGTGCACTTATTACAGGGACAATCCCCGGAGCAACCTGGAGTTAAGTGTCTTACTCAAGGACACAATGGTGGTGACTGTGGGGATCGAACCAGCAACCTTCTGATTACCAATGTATTATACAGAGCACTTATTACAGGGACAATCCCCGAGCAACCTGGAGTTAAGTGCCTTACTCAAGGACACAATGGTGGTGACTGTGGGGATCGAACCAGCAACCTTCTGATTACCAATGTATTATACAGAGCACTTATTACAGGGACAATCCCCGGAGCAACCTGGAGTTAAGTGTCTTACTCAAGGACACAATGGTGGTGACTGTGGGGATCGAACCAGCAACCTTCTGATTACCAATGTATTATACAGAGCACTTATTACAGGGACAATCCCCGGAGCAACCTGGAGTTAAGTGTCTTACTCAAGGACACAATGGTGGTGACTGTGGGGATCGAACCAGCAACCTTCTGATTACCAATGTATTATACAGAGCACTTATTACAGGGACAATCCCCCCGGAGCAACCTGGAGTTAAGTGTCTTACTCAAGGACACAATGGTGGTGACTGTGGGGCTCAAACCAGCAACCTTCTGAGTACCAATGTATTATACAGAGCACTTATTACAGGGACAATCCCCCCGGAGCAACCTGGAGTTAAGTGCCTTACTCAAGGACACAATGGTGGTGGCTGTGGGGATCGAACCAGCAACCTTCTGAGTACCAATGTATTATACAGTGCACTTATTACAGGGGCAATCCCCCCGGAGCAACCTGGAGTTAAGTGTCTTACTCAAGGACACAATGGTGGTGACTGTGGGGATCGAACCAGCGACCTTCTGATTACCAGATTACCAGTTATGTGCTAAGACCACTACACCACCACCACTCCATTATATGTGTGTAGCAGTCTGGAGAAATCTCTAAATATCATATTAGGTTTCTGAAATTTCTTTGACTCACCAGGAACAAATAGGGAACAGAAAGTAGTCAAAGAAAATAACCAGCTGACCATATTTCTGAGAGATGGTTGAACTCCAGTGTAAACCATCATAACACTGGTAACTGTGGTGACCCGTGTCTTCATCTTCCTCTCAAGTGTGTTTCTGAGCATTTCTTCAAACAGGAAGCTCGTATGAATGTCCACTCACGGGTCGCCTGAGGGGAAATGTTGAAAAAGAAGCAAAACCCATTAGTGAAAGGAACCGTCCATTTCATCTGTACAGACACCCGTATCACAGCTCTACTCGTCATGAACGGACGACCTTCCTGACAGAAAAAGGCTTTTTAGAGCTTATCAAACCAGTATGGAGGGAAAAAGCAGTCTTAAAGGAACAGTTCACCCAAAAATGACAATTCTGTCATCATTTACTCGTCATCATTTACTCACCCTCATGTTGTTCCACATTTTACAAAGAGATGCATTTTTTTTGGTATTTGGTTGAGGTGTAGGTATGTACTGTATTGTATGTGCAAATGTTTATTTTTTATTGTATTTTGTACTTTTTTGTAAATAAATTAGTTTTACTTTTTAGTATTATTGCTTTAGTTTTTAATTCAATATATATATATATGTGTAACGGTAAGGATGGGCAGTAGGAGGCGGGAACCGGCTGAGCGGTCAATTAAACTTTTAACAACATAAATCAACTTAAAAACACAGACACACACACACACACAGTTACTGTGTGTCTCTCTCTCTCTCGAACTGGCGCCTCTGGCTCATTTATATCCCCCTTTCCGCTGATTAGAACAATTCAGGGCTGGGCGTGCATCCGGCCACGCCCTCCTCCTCGTCACACTTCTCCACCGCCCAACTCAGGCCAGGGAAACATATTCCCCTCCCTTCCTGGAGGGGAGGTGTTGCTCTTCTGCCAGTAGGTCTTCCTTGCCTCTCTGGAGCTCTGGGAGAGATGAGGGGAGGGAGAGAGACAGAGAGAGAGAGAAAATATATTCATTAAATATAACCGCATTAAAGACGTAACGCATGAAATATAACTGCATTAAAGATGTGACGCATTAAATATAACCGCATTAAAGATGTGACGCATTAAATATAACCGCATTAAAGATGTGACGCATTAAGTATAACCGCATTAAAGACGTGACGCATTAAATATAACCGCATTAAAGATGTGACGCATTAAATATAACCGCATTAAAGACGTGACGCATTAAATATAACCGCATTAAAGATGTGACGCATTAAATATAACCGCATTAAAGATGCGACGCATTAAATACAACCGCATTAAAGATGTGACGCATTAAATATAACTGCATTAAAGATGTGACGCATTAAATACAACCGCATTAAAGATGTGACGCATTAAATATAACCGCATTAAAGATGTGACGCATTAAATACAACCGCATTAAAGATGTGGCGCATTAAATACAACCGCATTAAAGATGTGACGCATTAAATACAACCGCATTAAAGATGTGACGCATTAAATATAACCGCATTAAAGATGTGACGCATTAAATACAACCGCATTAAAGATGTGACGCATTAAATACAACCGCATTAAAGATGTGACGCATTAAATACAACCGCATTAAAGATGTGACGCATTAAATACAACCGCATTAAAGATGTGACGCATTAAATACAACCGCATTAAAGATGTGGCGCATTAAATACAACCGCATTAAAGATGTGACGCATTAAATACAACCGCATTAAAGATGTGACGCATTAAATATAACCGCATTAAAGATGTGGCGCATTAAATACAACCGCATTAAAGATGTGACGCATTAAATATAACCGCATTAAAGATGTGACGCATTAAATACAACCGCATTAAAGATGTGACGCATTAAATACAACCGCATTAAAGATGTGACGCATTAAATACAACCGCATTAAAGATGTGACGCATTAAATACAACCGCATTAAAGATGTGACGCATTAAATACAACCGCATTAAAGATGTGGCGCATTAAATACAACCGCATTAAAGATGTGACGCATTAAATACAACCGCATTAAAGATGTGGCGCATTAAATACAACCGCATTAAAGATGTGACGCATTAAATACAACCGCATTAAAGATGTGACGCATTAAATACAACCGCATTAAAGATGTGACGCATTAAATACAACCGCATTAAAGATGTGACGCATTAAATACAACCGCATTAAAGATGTGACGCATTAAATATAACCGCATTAAAGATGTGACGCATTAAATACAACCGCATTAAAGATGTGACGCATTAAATACAACCGCATTAAAGATGTGACGCATTAAATATAACCGCATTAAAGATGTGACGCATTAAATACAACCGCATTAAAGATGTGACGCATTAAATACAACCGCATTAAAAATGTAACGCATTAAATACAACCGCATTAAAGATGTGACGCATTAAATATAACCGCATTAAAGATGTAACGCATTAAATATAACCGCATTACAGTTTTTTCCAATCGCTATGACAGTTTTTTCAATACATTTAACAAGTTTCCTAAACTCTTAACGCACCAACACACCTAAAACACACAATTGGCAAAACGGTTAATTTCATGCTCAAAATCACACATTGTAAACTAAACTCCAAAACTAATTTTCAAAATACAATAATACACTAACACAATACACTATGTCTAACAAAACACTGCAAACATGTTTCAAAATCAAATAATTATTCAAAACACTAACACATGTTCTCTTCCAACAGGAACATTTAGTCAATCATAACACAATGACAAAAAAACACTATCATCAGCTGAAATTACTGAAACTGCATTATTTTATGTGTCAGGTCTGCCCTTATACAACAGACAGTATATTGTATCATAGATTGTGTTTTCCAGTTTCTTTTGATGCCTCTCTACATTTTTGTTTTGTTGGGTTTAGTAAATGCATTTTGTTTCTTTTGCTGCAGAACTTCAATACAAATAATGAATGACCATCTCAGAGTAGCTTTATAGAATGTACAGTTTCTGAAAAAAAAAAGACAGAGACAGAATTGCTGCAGTAAAGACTTTATTTGCAAAAGGACATTACTGCAAGATATACAAACAGAAAAAGCACCAGAAGAATAAAAACAAGAAGAAAAGAAAGAGTCTTCTTCTAATCTGCCCGGTCTTCTGCATTTGGCCACATGTTCTCATCCACATCACACCTGATATCTTCTCTGGCAAGGCATCGTGGGAAGAATCTTTTGGCATGCCTTATCCACCCCTGGCAGTGTTCAGCTGTGATGTCTTGGCATGCAGCATCCATTGCATCCAGGAGGGACATTTGGTCATGTGGACGATGGTCAAAAACCTTCCATCTCCAGGATGAGAAAAACTCCTCAATGGGGTTGAGGAAAGGGGAGTAAGGGGCAAGGAAATGGGACATCATCCTAGGATGGGCGTCAAACCATGCTGTGACTGCACAGGAATGGTGGAATGCCACATTGTCCCACTCCTCTCCCTTGCCCTTGTCCTTGTATACGTCTTCCTCTACCTAGTGCAGACATTTTTCTTTCTTTCTTTTGTTGCTCTATATTGTTCCCTTTCCACAAAACATCAGCCCAAAAGGTCCTCTTTTACATTATACCATATGGTCATGCGAACCTCAACACCTGAGTGTGTTTCCTAGATGGGAATCAGCTGTGATTTATATATTTGCATAATTCAATCAGCTGTTTCTCAGTAACAATAGAATAAAATACAGGGGATATATTTGTGTTTCAGTTCACAATATAAACAGCTGTTTACCTTGACTTTAGCCTGTAAGGTTAGGTTTAGAACATAGTGTTATCTGTTCTGACATACAGTGTTAAAGCGTTGGTAAATTTGGCAGTAAAAATCCATTGTTTTGGTCTTGTTTGAGCTTGTGTGTAAAAGAAGTTCAAGCATTTTAAATTTGTGTTAATTGTATGCATTTTGTGTTAAAGCAACAACAAATGTGTTAATAGTATAGCTTACACAGACGGATGTAGTGCTAACTGTGTTAAGAGTTTTGGAAAATTGTTAAAATTATTGAAAAATTTGTCATAGCAATCGTAAAAAACTGTAAATATAACCGCATTAAAGATGTAACGCATTAAAGATGTAACGCATTAAAGATGTAACGCATTAAATAATGACTATTTAACAACAACAAAAATTTATCTGCAATTTTTGAGGTTGTTGATAATGTTGACTGATCATATCAGATCATTTCAGCCCTAATGGAAATGGATGGATACAGTACCTCATGCAGTGAGCTCTGCTGCACATATCGACACATGTAGTTGGTCATCCAGGTATTCCATAGTGCAAAAACAGTATAGTATTATGTTGGGATGCTATTCTGAACATAGACATAAAAGTTAAATGTCAAACAAAAAAAGAGCATTCTGCTTCAATTATATAATGTTGAATTTCATAATGTGTAAAAAATCCCACTTCAGCGCCACGAATTTTATCCTACATTTTGGATGCAAACATTACAATCTGAGTGCATGATAGTAACGAGTCAATTTAATATGCAATCTTTTCATCTAACATCCGTTACACCGGTACAATGAGTCTGTAACCTGAGAGACTGACTCGTGATTGCTTAGTTAGCACTGTGACATTGATAGCGACTTGAGTGGAGAATAACATCTGAGCACATTTCACTGTCTCAGACAGATCCGTGTGAGAAGAGATGATCAGACATCATGTGGAATTCTGGCGTCACCTAACGAACATTGTGATTAGTTTGTTAGAACGATTGACAGTTAATAAAGACCTTTGAGTGGCTTTGGTGTACTCTCACAATCAATAGCAGCGTTCGGAGTTTCATACAAGCTAATGTATCGTTGTAAAGAGTAGCTGTAGATACTGTTGAAGCTACTGGCAAAAAGTAGCAAATTACATTGAAGCTATTTAAAGAAGAAAATATATTTAGATATGTAATAATTTAATTACGATGACATTCCCTTGTGAAAATGAACCATGGTTTAATGGTGCGTTCACACACAACGCGAAGAATATTTTCGCCTCGCATTGCTCACGCGAGTTTGTCCGTTGGATTATAAACGTGTTTAAACTCGCATTCCCGCGAGTAACGTGAACCCGCGAGTATTCCCGCTTCTCTTCTGGAAAAGGACAGGAGGCGGGGCTTCTACGACTTGGTTGATAGTAAAGTTCATCCAATAGCTGGAATCAAGTAGTGGCGCATATTTACCGAACGTACCAGGTCGTCCAACTTCCTCGCTCACTTTTCTCCAAGCGATGTCTTTTATTCGTCCAGTCTCTGTACATGTATGACGTTGTGTCATACAACTCTGTGTGCCCACACACACACCGCTACAACAATCTTCCATTTTTCCAGATTTCTTCTGCTGCTACATCAGTACGTCAGTGACATCCGGACAATCTCAATGCTGATTGGCTATCGCCACAACGTGTCAAGCGAATTTCTCGCTCAAGTTGGCCAATTTCGACTCGCGTAAATACGCGAATGAAGCGATTCCCTTCATTTGCGTCGCCCGGTGCGAATTCGCATCTATTCGCATCTTGGCATTGACTTTGTATGTAATGGCGCCGCGCGAAACGCTCGCTTCGCATTGCATGTGAACGCACCATAAGGCTACTACAGTAATCACAATTTAACCATGTTACTAAATGGATACTACAGTATTACTGTATATATAAAAAACATTTACTACAGTCATGTTATTACATATATTACTATAGTAAAAGCAAGGTTAAACAAATATGATGAATATAAATTATAAACTTAAAAGACAACAAACACACATATGGCGGACATGTCCGTAAATGATCTCTCTCTCTCCCGCACAATCCTCCGCAGTCGGCCTTTATTCCTCGTGGAGGCAGGTACTTCCTGTAACAGTATAGTACCCCCCCAAAAAACACTGTACATTTTAAATGAGAGGGAAAAGGCCAACACGGAGCGCCAGTGAGAGAGGAGAGAGAGAGAGAGAGAAAAAAAACACTTACCAGTTCTCCGATACGCCGCAGCTTGTTCCTCGGCCACTCCTCCACCCTCTATCGGACGACAGCCACGCCTCTCCGAGCGGATCGGAGGCAGACCTCCAGGCCCTGGTGGACGGAACGCCCCGCCGCGTTCTTGGGGAACAGAAGGGGTCTCCCTCGCCCCTGCAGTGGTTCTCCCGCTCCAGGCGGTCAGCAGCGAGCCCCTCCCCGCTCGCGGTCGGCGGCTGTTCCTCCGTTTCCAGTCGGCTGGGCTCCTCGTCCCCCGGCAGATGTCCGCGGCTGCTCCGTTGGGGTGGACGGTAGTGGCGAGAACTCTACTACGCCGTATCCCTCCTCCTTCCCGGATTTCGGCACCAGTGTAATGCAGTCAATGGAAAGGTGGCTTGATTAGCCTGATAAGGGACCGGGTGTGTATAATCACGACCCTCCGCCCTCCGCTCTGCCACAACCACATCTTATATAACTGAATCATAATGTACTGATAAACAACAACAAAACACTAAATATTTAACTTTAAAAAAAGAAGACGAAGGCTGCGAGGGGATCCAGTGAATCATTTATGTGAACTGGTTTGTTTACATGAACTGCCCAAAAGAACAGATTCACTTAAATGCTGTGCTGCTTGTTGCAATGTCACTCGTTACTGGAAAAGTTCACTGTTGTAAAAATAGCTGAACGATTGTCACGCTAATGAAACATGTAGTGGAGTTATTAGCATCACTACTTTTAGTTAAATACTCCCCAAAACTGGGATCTTGGCAGCATCTGACCCCATTTGCTTACATTGTATGTAAAAGCGCACAGAAGAAAGTCATACAGGTTTGGAATGACATGAGTGTGAGTAAATGATGACAGAATATTCTTTTTTATTATTATTTTGGTGAATGATTCCTCTTGAGTGTTGCGTTTTTGCCGTTCATTTAATGAATCTGCTTTTTTCGTTTTTTCTCCACAGTGAATTTCGATCACTTCCAGATCCTCCGAGCCATCGGGAAGGGGAGTTTTGGGAAGGTAAGATGACTCGTTTGTATCTATTATGTATGTGTGTTTGAACTCACTTCAGTGGCGCCTCCTCGACTACTCGAGGAACTTGTAAGAATAAATGAATGGATTGATGATGATGAAACAAATGTTTAAGGAATGTGAAATGAGCCATCAGCTAAAGCACAGGCCGAGTCCCGGGTCACCAGAGGCTGATTCAGGTGAATTTGGATTGATTTTGGGTTGCCGCTCTGTGTGTGTGTCTCATCAGTCTACAGTAAGAGATCGAAATCAATGCTGTTGGGAAACGGCACAGTGGCCGGGCACGCTGGGTAATTCAGCCACTCTAATTACAGTACCTCCAGCTCTTGTTATCTGAAATGAGGGCACATTGAGATTTATAGCAGTAAGTAGGCCTCAAGTAATTACATTTACATTTTTCAATTAATCTGGTGCAGAGCTGTTAATTAATTTAACATGAGTGTGTGTGTGAGATTTAAAGTGCGAGTGGACTCAAGAAAGATGATATGGTGTCCATAAGGAAGACCTTTAGTGTTTCAGAAGAGCTTGCATGGACACTGGAAAGTCGTTTAATGCTAGAAAGCTGCGTTTGCATGCCCTGTGTTAGCATCTTTCTCTTTACTCCCGTATACATGCGGCTAGATCAGTAAGCATCTTGTAATTTCCCGTTGACACTTGTGTAACTTACAAATTCCCAATGCGCTGTAAGTCCTCGTGGTGGCACGGTTACTCGAATCTCAGTTGCCTCCACGTCTGAGACCGTCAATCCGCGCATTTTATCACGTGGCTTGTTGAGCGCGTTACCGTGGAGACGTAGCGCGTGTGGAGGCTTCACGCTGTTCTCCGCGGCATCCACACACAACTCACCACACGCCCCACCGAGAGCGAGAACCACATTATAGTGACCACGAGGAGGTTACCCCATGTGACTCTACCCTCCCTAGCAACCGGGCCAATTTGGTTGCTAAGGAGACCTGACTGGACTCACTCAGCACATGCCCCATTGAGAGCGAGAACCACATTATAGTGACCACGAGGAGGTTACCCCATGTGACTCTAACCTCCCTAGCAACCGGGCCAATTTGGTTGCTAAGGAGACCTGACTGGAGTCACTCACCACACGCCCCACCGAGAGCAAAAACCACATTATAGTGACCTCAAGGAGGTTACCCCATGTGACTCTACCCTCCCTAGCAACCGGGCCAATTTGGTTGCTAAGGAGACCTGACTGGACTCACTCAGCACATGCCCCATTGAGAGCGAGAACCACATTATAGCGACCACGAGGAGGTTACCCCATGTGACTCTACCCTCCCTAGCAACCGGCCCAATTTGGTTGCTAAGGAGACCTGGCTAGAGTCACTCAGCACACCCTTGATTCAAACTCACGACACCAGGTGTGATAGTCAGCGACAATACTCGCTGAGATACGCTTTGCTTGGGTCAAGCAAATATACATTAAACCTGGAAAGAACGTTTTAGGATTTTGGAGCTGTTAAGGGCTCAATAGTTGATCGGCTTGTGATGCGCGAATGGCTTACCCGTGCATCGTGAGTCTCGTCGCACCTTATTAGTGTTTAGTCTCCCGTTCAGCGGATGAAAACACGCTGCGTGATCATGAGGAAGGATTACATCAAGACGTAATGCAAATAAAATAGCTTGCTCCTCTCTCGCTGTTGCTAGCGTGCTAGTGATTACCCCTTTGCAGGGCTGGACTGGTAATCTGGCATACCGGGGATTTTCCCGGTCTTTTAGGAAATAAGTGACCCACTTTTGAAAGCCACATCACGTCTGCATGAGACATACTCTTCCACATCACCCACTCCTTACAGCAGGGCGAGTTTACTCTCACTGCATGATCGCAAGAACCATACATTATGATAAATGGCTTCATACGGCAGAGGCTTTCTCCTGAGCTTTAAAGCTGCTTGATGAGAAGGAGAACACACGATTGCTAATGCTTTTATTCTCCCACGTATGGATGAATTCATACACGAAGAGCAGCTGTTTTAATACACAACTTTGCACTTTTGCTGTCAGTATGCGTGCGGCAGGACTGAATATTAAATCGTGTCCGTGTAGCGAAGCCTCTTGTTCTGTGAGAGACGTCATGCAGACATTAATAACCCCTGAGAGAAGCCTTGAGAGTCTCCAGCTCATAACATCTGTCATCTCTGAAGACACGAACACTTCCACAGCAGGAGAACAGAACAATTAATGCCGTTGCTTTAAATGCTCCGAAAACCTTCCATTGTAAGTGTCTCACTGTGACCTCGAGGTTTGCCTTTTTATTAAGAAAAGGAGGGACGAGTCGAAATACATTTTTGTGGTAATCAACGTTATGCCACAAATTCTGTCGATTGAGCTGAACCCGGAATATTCCTTTAAAAGGAGAGTTCACCTAAAGAGAACATTCTGTCATCATTGAATCACCCTCATGCTGTTACTAGTTTGACTATAGCAGGGCGGAGGGCGGGGTCGTGATTCTGCTCACCCGGCCCCTAATCAGGCTAATTAGCCCTCGAGAGGGATAAAGGCCGACTGGAGACGGCAGTGCGACAGAGAGAGAGATTTACGGACAGCTGTCTGACACCTTTGTGTGTTTGTCTTTTTGGTTCAGTTTATAATTAAAATATGATTTATATCGTCAAGCCGGTTCTCGCCGCCTCCTTTCCATTAACTCCTTCACACTGGTGCCGAAACTCATGAAGGTGGAGGGATGCGCCGTAGTGGAGTTCTTGGCGCTACCATCCACCCCAATGGAGCAGCATGGAAGCGGAGGAACGGCTGCCGACCGCGAGGGGAGGAGGGGCTCCCAACCAACCGTCTGGAACGGTTAGTGCTGCCAGGGGCGCGGAGACCCCTACCGTTCACCAAAAACGTGGCGGGCGTTCCGTCTGCCTACGATCCGTCTGGGAAGGCGCGGCAGTCATCCGATAGAGGGTGGAGGAGTGGCCGAGGACCAAGTTACGCCGTATCGGAGAACCAGCAAGTACGTTTTTATTTCTCTCTCTCTCCCTCACACTCTCTCAGCTCTCTCTCTCTCTCTCTCTCTCTCTCTCTCTCTCTCTCTCTCTCTCTCTCCTCTCTCTCACACTCCTCAGCTCTCTCTCTCTCTCACTCTCTCTCTCTCTGCTCTCTCTCTCTCTCTCCCTACTCTCTCGTCTCTCTCTCTCTCCCTCCCTCTCTCTCACACTCCTCGCTCTCTCTCTCTTCCTCTCCTCTATCTCTCTCTCTCCTCTCTCCCTCGCTCTCTCCTCTCGCTCTCCCTCTCTCTCACACTCCTCTCTCTCTCTCTCTCTCTCTCTCCCACTGCCGCTCCGTGTTGGCCTTTCCCTCTGTTTTTATTTATTTTTTATTAATTTGGCACGACCGCCGTTACGGGATTTACTGCCACACTTTTGTTGTTTCCCTCCCCTTGTCCACTCCCTCATCCAGGTAGACAGGGATGACCTGCCGGCAGACGGGGCGGAAGGCATGCCCCTCCCCAGGGAAGGGGGGGGGTTTACGTCATGCCGGGGGCTCTCCGGCCTGAGAGAACTAGGGAGGAATGTGGCAGGGCAGAGGGCGGGTCGTGATTCTGCACACCCGGCCCCTAATCCGGCTAATTAGCCCTCAAGACGCTTCTCGCCGCCTCCTTTCCATTAATCCCTTTACACTGACTTTCTTCTGTGCAACACAAAAGATGTTAAGCAGTTTGCTTGTCTCAGTCACTGTTCACTTTTATTGCATCTTGTTTCAATGAAACTAAAGTGAATGGTGACTAACATTCTGCCTAACTTCTCCTTCTGTATTCCTCTTAAGACAGACAGTAATACGAGCTGTGAACAACATGAGGGTGAGTAAACAGTGACATTGATGGTGACAAACGATGACACAATGAATCACATTTTTATCATATATATATAAATATCCTCTTGTACACTCACCTAAAGGATTATTAGGAACACTTGTTCAATTTCTCATTAATGCAATTATCTAATCAACCAATCACATGGCAGTTGCTTCAATGCATTTAGGGGTGTGGTCCTGGTCAAGACAATCTCCTGAACTCCAAACTGAATGTCAGAATGGGAAAGAAAGGTGATTTAAGCAATTTTGAGCGTGGCATGGTTGTTGGTGCCAGACGGGCTGGTCTGAGTATTTCACAATCTGCTCAGTTACTGGGATTTTCACGCACAACCATTTCTAGGGTTTACAAAGAATGGTGTGAAAAGGGAAAAACATCCAGTATGCGGCAGTCCTGTGGGCTGAAAATGCCTTGTTGATGCTAGAGGTCAGAGGAGAATGGGCCGACTGATTCAAGCTGATAGAAGAGCAACTTTGCCTGAAATAACCACTCGTTACAACCGAGGTATGCAGCAAAGCATTTGTGAAGCCACAACACGCACAACCTTGAGGCGGATGGGCTACAACAGCAGAAGACCCCACCGGGTACCACTCATCTCCACTACAAATAGGAAAAAGAGGCTACAATTTGCAAGAGCTCACCAAAATTGGACAGTTGATGACTGGAAAAATGTTGCCTGGTCTGATGAGTCTCGATTTCTGTTGAGACATTCAGATGGTAGAGTCAGAATTTGGCGTAAACAGAATGAGAACATGGATCCATCATGCCTTGTTACCACTGTGCAGGCTGGTGGTGGTGGTGTAATGGTGTGGGGATGTTTTCTTGGCACACTTTAGGCCCCTTAGTGCCAATTGGGCATCGTTTAAATGCCACGGCCTACCTGAGCATTGTTTCTGACCATGTCCATCCCTTTATGGCCACCATGTACCCATCCTCTGATGGCTACTTCCAGCAGGATAATGCACCATGTCACAAAGCTCGAATCATTTCAAATTGGTTTCTTGAACATGACAATGAGTTCACTGTACTAAAATGGCCCCCACAGTCACCAGATCTCAACCCAATAGAGCATCTTTGGGATGTGGTGGAACAGGAGCTTCGTGCCCTGGATGTGCATCCCACAAATCTCCATCAACTGCAAGATGCTATCCTATCAATATGGGCCAACATTTCTAAAGAATGCTTTCAGCACCTTGTTGAATCAATGCCACGTAGAATTAAGGCAGTTCTGAAGGCGAAAGGGGTCAAACACAGTATTAGTATGTGTTCCTAATAATCCTTTAGGTGAGTGTATATTATTATTATTCCCTTTTGAACAGATATTGAGTAACATTTTATTCCTGTGGTGAAAACCCACTGAAATTTGCATGCATGACGGATCTGTGGCTAATCGCATTTTATGTCATTTTGGGATGGATGGGATGTATGGTTGCCTAGCAACTAGCAGTTAAATTTGAACATCAGCTTGTGTTTGAGCCGAAGACTTTCACAGTCCTCCATACGAGGAACAAATTTGTCAGGAGGACATAAGATTTCCTCGTAACGTCCACCATTGTGCCTGTACAAAAGCAATCAAAGATCACGTGTTTAAATGACTGGCGTCCTGTTCCTCTGACCCCCATCATCAGAGGTTAATCAGAGATCACATCTGCTCTGTGCTGCCCACCTCACTGGACCCATCGCAGTTTTCCTTTACTGTAGAGAGCATCCTGACTGGCTGCATCACCGCCTGGTACGGCAATAGCCCCGCCCACTTGCAGTGATTTGATTTGCTAACTCTTGCAATGCATCCGCACATGTCTGTCTCACTGAATCGCGTTACTAGACCTACGTTTTTGCAACTACAACAACAATTAATAACAAGTCAGGAGTAAAAACGTCAGATTATCAGTTCATAAACACTTAATTTCCACCCTGTTCCTCACACAATGCTATCTTATGACATCTAAACTTTTACTCTTGTGCATGGCTCATATTAACATAATGAACTACATTTATAAGCTTGTTCGAGTGTGATTAAATTGCACGTTAGCTCGAATGATTGAGCGTTGCACTTGTGATGTAAAGGAGCGGGTACGAGTCCTGAAGAGCGCACGAGTCGTCACATGACCCGAAAGTCTCATAGAAGCAGCACAAAATGACGCAGTTGTGTTTTTCATCTCACATTTGCTTTCTCTGACACTATCAGTTTAGGTAGATTTAAGAGGGGACGCTTTTGTTGATTTAAAACACGATTTAACTCGCTATTAGCGCCACACAGTGGACATTTCCCCTCAGAACTGCGGTTTGCCGCTAGTTACTGGTAAACAGATGTTGATTGGATGCAAAACTGCTGTTTGCAATCATATAAACATGGTAATGTGAAAACAGAGCAAACCACCTTAAACATCCGTCTCTGTGCGTGAGGGGTTTTTAATTACCTTGCCGCTTGATGACAGGAGCCCGTGTGTGTGTCTCCTGCCGTGATGTGTGTGGGGTGACACGCTCCCTTGAGAGCGCCTGCGGCAGGGGTCGGCGGGATTATATTCCCTCAGACATGAGATCAGACCTCCAGAGTTGATGGTCTTGACATGAGCTGCTTTTAACAATACAGAGAAGTGTGGCGAGTGATCCGTCTGACTTCACAAACTCGCAGATGGTTAGTTTGTATTTTGGGAGTTGGGAAGTACGATTCAGTTTAGCAAAGCGCTTCGTTCAGCCGGTGGTCATGTGGTCACTCAAAAGTGTTCTTCTTGCGACATTTTACATTTAGGTTTTGTAGTAAAATTGCTCGTTTTTCACAGTTTGTTCACTATTAGGTTAAATAGATTGTGTCAAATGTTGTTTATCGTTCCAACATTACTAACATGTTGAGAACATCACCCTGCCAAATTAGCCGCAAACTTGCCACTTGTTATTTTCGTCATGCAATTGAGCTTTTGATTTGCCACAAATGTTTGCCAGAAGCTTGCAGCTCTTCGCCGGTATTAATGAACCTCTGGCAAGCCGTTGGCAAAAATTGACAATTTGCAGAAAGTTTGCAAGGGCACTAACAAAACCTTTGCCAATATAACTAATAATATACATTTTATTTATTTTTTCTCCCAATCTGGAACGCCCAATTCCCAAAGTCCTGAATTATTCGCCTCAATCAGTTACTCACCTCAATCCGGGTGGCGGAGGACAAATCTCAGTTGCCTCCGCATCTGAGTCCGTCAATCCACGCATCCTATCATGTGACTTGTTGAGCACATTACCGTGGAGACATAGCGCGTGTGGAGGCTTCACGCTATTCTCCGCGACATCCACGCACAACTCACCACACGCCCCATTGAGAGAACCACTAATCACCACCACGAGGAGGTTACCCCATGTGACTCTACCCTCCCTAGCAACCGGGCCAATTTGGTTGCTACATATGTATTGTTTAATAGCATCATTTGTACTATTTACATGTATTTACACTGATTTGGTGAACATTTTAAAAACCGGTACTGTCTCTTTAAGAAAGATGGCATCTATGTAAACTGCACATGTGAATGAGCACATGTTGAGAGCACCTTGAACGGCATCTGTCCTACACGGGATTATAATTAAATGATTATTTTTGTGGTGTTTTTAATCAACAAATGACAATAGCGAACAGAAAGGGTATTAAAAGGGACCTTATTCAGTGACAAATGTATGGGATCAATTCCATGCCACATATATTTGCAAAAATATAAAGTATTGCAAAATAAAATAAAGTTTTGCAAAACAAAAAAAGTATTGAGCAAACAAAAAAAAAAAAATTTAAAACAAAAATTAAGTATCACAAACGTAAAATAAAGTATCGAGAGAAAAAAAGAAAGTTTTGCAAACAAAAATAAAGAATTGCAAAATATAAATAAAATATAGCAAAAACCAAGATGTAATTAATTGCAAAAATCAATGACTGTTGTAAAATAATCTAAAGATCTTTTATCCTTTTTTATCTCTGCAACAGATTTTTAGGCAGCAATGATTTTGCCACACATCTTTTTCTTTGCAACGCTCCTTTTAATCTGCATTTCCATCACGTGTGAGCTCGTGATACCGTTTTGCCTTTGCGCTTCACTTTTCTCTGCGTTTCACTTTATGGCACTGTTTTGACGTGGGGGTGGAGTCAGGGGATTGGGGCGTGTACAACGGGCTCAGTGATGCCTCTCTGGAAGTTACGTCATTAGCTTGAGACACGGATCAAACATCATGGCCGAGCACAGGCATGCAGGTGGATCTCAGGTATATAAAGTTAATTGTTTCCTTTTATTTAATTAGCATTAAATGTGTTTTAACAGCGTTTGCTTCAGATAAAGAAGTTAGAGATCAGTTAAAGCGGTGGATTTATTAGCCATACTCACTAACATAGCCAGCATCTGCAGTTTATTCTCTCTCAATTGATTGGACAATTGATTGATTCTTATGTTTATTTTATAGATTATAATTGTCTATACCATAATATGTTGTCTTCTAAAAAAATGTAAACTCCATATTTAGATGTAACATTATCACTGTTAAAGGAGACAATAAATAGATTACAAATAAAAAGTTAAACGATCGTAACAAACGTGCATGTGTTCTGTCTTTAAAAATAAAGTTTTGAAATATAAAATGTTCACATCCCCTATATTCTTAACCCTGCGTTATACAGCTATGTGGCATGGGGGGCGTGGTCGTGAGTCAGTCTGCGGGAGAGAGAGAGCGGTAAGGCTTGTCACCTGGTTTGTAATTATCTCTAACACCTGTGTCTTGTTGTAGTGATACGGAGAGAGACATTTAAAGGGACGCCAAGTGTCGAGAGGAAGAGGATCCAGAAAGCTCCACAGACTGAGTGTGATATTGTTTTGTTTATGTTTACATTTCTACGGCGGTGACCGTCGTATGTTCGTGAAAGAAATTAAAGTGCTGATTTCAAACCTGCTTCGCTGTCTCCTGACTCCTCCATTGCTCAACGAACCTGTTCACAAGCTACTTAAGTTCTTACAATGCTCACTGTAAATGTATGTGTATCTAGGTCATCTCATGTAATGATTTGCCATGTCACATTTAGCAGAGAGAATATCCAGATGTCGTGACGAATCTTATTAGTGTTCTGACTCAAAGCTTCGGTCATATTCAGGCAGCTCAGGGTCAGCAGCAACAACAACAACAACAACAACAGCTTTCTCCTGCTGTTTCTCTGCCTCGAGTAGAGCAGGATATAACCAGGTTATCGGCACCTACTCTTAAGAATCAATCTGTTAAACTTGTTTTGCTATTGCACAATTAACATTATACGTGATGTTCTTTTATTTGTAGATCGTTTCCTGGGATGCTTATTTGTTACGATCGTTTAACTTTTTATTTGTAATCTATTTATTGTCTCATTTAACAGTGATAATGTAACATCTATTTATATATTTTTAAATATGGAGTTTACATTTTTTTAGAAGACAACATATTATGGTATAGACAATTATAATCTATAAAATAAACATAAGAATCAATCAATAGTCCAATCAATTGAGAGAGAATAAACTGCAGATGCTGGCTATGTTAGCGAGTATGGCTAATAAATCCACCGCTTTAACTGATCTCTAACTTCTTTATCTGAAGCAAACGCTGTTAAAGCACATTTAATGCTAATTAAATAAAAGGAAACAATTTTTTTTTATTTTTATTGAACACCAAGAACAGAACAAAAAACAGAATGTACATCTACAATGGCATTGGTAAGTACAGGTAAATGAGTATTAAGCAAGGCACATATCAGTTAAAATAAATAAATGTATAAAATAAAAAATAAAAATACAGAGGGGTCTCTTTATTCCTCTTTTAAGAGCTCAAGGTCTCTTATTATTCCAGCCAATTTCTGGGCCTTTTTACTTCACATACATTCCAACGCTGGAAAGAAATTACAAATCAATTCTCTTTTAAATACAGAAAAATAAGGTTTCGTCTTCATACATTTGGACTTATGAATGAAAAATGTGCCCAGTATCAACATTACATTAATAAGAAATTCATTTCTTTTCTCGTCCAACAGCACTCCAAACATAACATGTTTCCTAGCAAAAGTGGGCAGTGAGTGAATCTTTGATTCCAACCAATAAGACATATTTTCCCAAAAAGTATTTGAAGAAAAACAAGAAAAAAAATTGTCTCTGTCAATTTGACAAAAAGTACAGGCATTTTCTTCAAAATTAAACCGTTGTCTTAAAAATTCACTTGACGGGTATACCCCATTGAATATTTTAAAATGAGTTTCCTTAAACAATCAACTTTATATACCTGAGATCCACCTGCATGCCTGTGCTCAGCCATGATGTTTGATCCGTGTCTCAAGCTAATGACGTAACTTCCAGAGAGGCATCACTGAGCCCGTTGTACACGCCCCAATCCCCTGACTCCACCCCTCGTCAAAACAGTGCCATAAAGTGAAACGCAGAGAAAAGTGAAGCGCAAAGGCAAAACGGTATCACGAGCTCACACATGATGGAAATGCAGATTAAAAGGAGCGTTGCAAAGAAAAAGATGTGTGGCAAAATCATTGCTGCCTAAAAATCTGTTGCAGAGATAAAAAAGGATAAAAGATCTTTAGATTATTTTACAACAGTCATTGATTTTTGCAATTAATTACATCTTGGTTTTTGCTATATTTTATTTATATTTTGCAATTCTTTATTTTTGTTTGCAAAACATTCTTTTTTCTCTCGATACTTTATTTTACGTTTGTGATACTTAATTTTTGTTTTAATTTTTTTTTTTTTGTTTGCTCAATACTTTTTTTGTTTTGCAAAACTTTATTTTATTTTGCAATACTTTATATTTTTGCAAATATATGTGGCATGGAATTGATTCTATACAAATGGGTGACGTGGATTTCATCTTGGGACACACACACACATTTGGAACATCTTTTACTCTCAACACAGGGAAAGGATCTCGCTGCTGAACATCACTGTACTACACAATTACTCGTAAGTGAAATAGAAACATTTTCCAGCCAGTTGCCAATGTACATATTAGTCGCAAAGCGCGCAATTTGGCTGCTAATGCGATCGATTTCCTCTAATTATAGTGGAGTGCAGGGCTGACCTGGAAATCTGGCATACCGTG
>NC_068299.1:586951-604451 GCF_025860055.1 Xyrauchen texanus | reverse complement strand
TGTCTGCACTGGTCTCAGAACAGTTATAGAGAGCTATAGGATGCTCCCTTGCTCCCTTTTTAGTGCATGACTTAACCTCCAGTGTGCTGTCTGTCTGCGCTGGTCTCAGAACAGTTATAGGAGAGCTATAGGATGCTCCCTTGCTCCCTTTTTAGTGCATGACTTAACCTCCAATGTGCTGTCTGTCTGCACTGGTCTCAGAACAGTTATAGAGAGCTATAGGATGCTCCCTTGCTCCCTTTTTAGTGCATGACTTAACCTCCAATGTGCTGTCTGTCTGCACTGGTCTCAGAACAGTTATAGAGAGCTATAGGATGCTCCCTTGCTCCCTTTTTAGTGCATGACTTAACCTCCAGTGTGCTGTCTGTCTGCGCTGGTCTCAGAACAGTTATAGGAGAGCTATAGGTTGCTGCCTTGCTCCCTATTTAGTGCATGACTTAACCTCCAGTGTGCTGTCTGTCTGCACTGGTCTCAGAACAGTTATAGAGAGCTATAGGATGCTCCCTTGCTCCCTTTTTAGTGCATGACTTAACCTCCAGTGTGCTGTCTGTCTGCGCTGGTCTCAGAACAGTTATAGGAGAGCTATAGGTTGCTCCCTTGCTCCCTATTTAGTGCATGACTTAACCTCCAGTGTGCTGTCTGTCTGCACTGGTCTCAGAACAGTTATAGAGAGCTATAGGATGCTCCCTTGCTCCCTTTTTAGTGCATGACTTAACCTCCAGTGTGCTGTCTGTCTGCACTGGTCTCAGAACAGTTATAGAGAGCTATAGGATGCTCCCTTGCTCCCTTTTTAGTGCATGACTTAACCTCCAGTGTGCTGTCTGTCTGCACTGGTCTCAGAACAGTTATAGAGAGCTATAGGATGCTCCCTTGCTCCCTATTTAGTGCATGACTTAACCTCCAGTGTGCTGTCTGTCTGCACTGGTCTCAGAACAGTTATAGAGAGCTATAGGATGCTCCCTTGCTCCCTATTTAGTGCATGACTTAACCTCCAGTGTGCTGTCTGTCTGCACTGGTCTCAGAACAGTTATAGGAGAGCTATAGGATGCTCCCTTGCTCCCTTTTTAGTGCATGACTTAACCTCCAGTGTGCTGTCTGTCTGCACTGGTCTCAGAACAGTTATAGGAGAGCTATAGGATGCTCCCTTGCTCCCTTTTTAGTGCATGACTTAACCTCCAGTGTGCTGTCTGTCTGCACTGATCTCAGAACAGTTATAGAGAGCTATAGGATGTTCCCTTGCTCCCTATTTAGTACATGACTTAACCTCCAGTGTGCTGTCTGTCTGCACTGGTCTCAGAACAGTTTGAAATGCATCTTATTTTCATCATAACTCCATATAAAGCCTCTGAAAAACACATTTATCAGCTTTCGCATGAATACATTGATTCTCAATAGGATTTCTAAAGAAAAATAGCCCTATAGTCAACATTCGTGGTTATTGTGTTTATCAGCGTGCCGTTTCGTGATGAATCGACGAAATTATCGGATGAAACTAGAGACTTTAATCTTTTGACTCAAACAGGTTTCAGTGTAAAAACTTAATGAGGTTTCTTACCAGATGTAGTTTTGTTGGCATTTCTCCCAAAGACACACTCCGCTGTGGTCAGCGCCATGTTGTTTGTTCACATGACTTTAACCCTTTACTGACAGCACAGAGTCTCCTGAACTGAGATCAGTTCGTTTACATTAAGTTAAATGATGCATAATGTATAGCGAAGACAAAACACACAGTCCACATATGAGGATTATATATTTTGTATTTTGTTTTATGGATGTTTTAACTGGATAACCTGACAAAAATATTGGTGAAGAGAGATTTGTTGCAGTGCGGTGCAGGTGTAACTAGTGTTAATTTCGTTAACGAAAACTATGACGAAAAATGTTCGTCAACGACCTTTTTTCCATGACTGAGTCGATAACGAGATGGCACCGACGTCATTAAACACTAACTGTGACTATATCAACATGCAATATTACTGACGAAAAAAGACGAGACTAAAATGTAGTTTAAAAAATTAAATCTCTCTTTATTTCTGTCGGGGGCAAAAGAGGAGACAAAATTTTAAAGTAAGTTTTTTTTTAATTATTATATATATATATATATATATATATATATATATATATATATATATATATATATATATATATATATATATAATTCAGAAAAAACACTACAATATTTTAAAATCTCTCTAAAATTTTCAGACTTCTCTTTTATAATATTTTAAAATCTCTCTTTATTTCTGTCGGGGAGATATATATATAAATAATTCAGAAAAAAACACTATAAAATTTTGTATTTTGTTTAGTCAGTTTTTTATTTTATATATATATATATATATATATAAAACAATATTTGTCTCCTCTTTTGACTGACCATCGGGAGAACCGAGCTTGCCGGTGTTTTGCCCGCGAAACGTGCCGAATGTGCCGCGATAAAATAATGACAGCAACAGGTGGACTTGGGAGAAAGAGATGATGGTATGAAGGCTAACCACAAATAATTTGAGGTAGGTTAACGTCTTGTTGGTAATGTTAGGTTGTTTTTTTGTTATATTAAGACAACTAGTGACATCTATATTAGACAACTTAATACGCTATATTAAGTAAAGGCGGTGTTTTATAGCTAAACCGCACTCATGAAGCTAATAGGCTAGCACATTTTTGTGAAGTAGCTGAAAATGAGCGGCAAAGGTAACGGAAGATTGAGTGTAGACCAATGACGTAGTATTTGCCATGGTGACAATGCTATGTTTATTTGTCCTTCACATTACCATCAAAATTAATTTGAATATGATATAAAAATATACCTCACAAAGGTGTCTGCGGTAATATGCCTGCATAAAGTACCTAATAGTTTTAATTGTGTCAAGATTTCTTTTTCTGGATACTCCGGGTTTGTGTTAAGTTAAAATCTTTGCGATTATTTACTTATAGTGCAACACTTGTATTTCTTGATGTTTCACCTGTTTAAACGTGACAAACATTACTGAAACGTCAACAGTTTTCATTGACTAAAACTAGACTAAAATACTGAGGGTTTTCTGTGACTAAGATACGACTAAAATGCCCAAACTTTGTCAACTAAAACCTGACTAAAAAACTATATGCTATATATTAAACTAACAAGGACATTTAACACAGGACTAAGACTACATAAAAAAAAAAACATGCTGACAAAAGGAACACTAATTGGAACTAAAGTGAACATTGTTGTTATATTTCTAAAAATGTAAAGTAGATCTGGTCACTACCAAGTGTGCCGCACAAGCCCTCAAAAGTGAAGCCAAAACGTCTCGATCGCCCCCCGGTGGCTGGTCCTAGTATAGGTCATAAGCCCCGCCTCCCCATGTTATTCAACGGGACGTGAGACCAACTAAACAATTAAATTACACTTCACATATCTTTTTTCCAAAGATAGTTTCTGTCATTTACTGTCGTTTCTATCATGTTGATGTCATTTCAAGTGTTTGTTTTCAAAATAAGTTTGTTTTTAGTTATTTGATGCTATAAAAACGGTGCGGTGACATCATGATTGACAGCTGTGATTGACAGGTTCTCTGAGCGAAGTAGTCACTGAAGCACCAACTGACTTTTTTTCGGGATCTTCGGAGGACTGAGGAGATTGGAGCTTTAAATTTAATATCTAAATTTCTATGATTAATTATTTCACACCGTCAAAAGTCAAAAGGGGTGTGTGCTTGCGATTGATTCAGCGAGAGTGAGGGCGGGGCCTTGATTTCGCGGCTTTACTTCCTGCTCACTACTGCGCAGGTCTGGTCCCGAAATCGCAACTGCGCAGACTCGAGTCCCAAGATGTCAGCGCCATATCGGGACACTGGCGGCTTCAGTTCTCACCAATGGAGAAGAGCGAAGGGGCGTCGGCCATCTTTTTTTACAGTCTATGTCACTACATTAACACCTAAATATCACCACAAAACGGGCTTCAGTTTTTCAGCACAACTGACCTTTAACTGGCCTGTTTAATGTGTTTTGAAGCAGAATCACAGGTGTTCATAATCAATATTTACTGTAACAGTGAAACACAGCCGGGAGTTTAATGTTTTTGATTGTTTAGAGCATTTAGAGAGATAAACGTGCAATTAACAAGATTGTCTTTAGTGTCTATTTCTTGCATTGCAATTGCATTTTTACCATTTGTGTTTGTTCAATGTTGTGTTTTGCAGCAGATGATTGGATGTCAGTGTGCTGATCGGTGAGGGTGATATCGGTGTTTATCTCAGTTATTGGTGATGTGGCCTGCGGGCAGGTTTATATTGCAGGTGTCTTCTGTGAATCTCAGTCACTGCTCGATCAAAGTCGAATCATTTCAGTGATTTCAGCCACCAAACTGTGTCCGAGGGGTAAAAACACTGCTGTAATTGTGTTATCAGAGCTCAAAGGTTATCCTAAAGAGTTTAATTGGATATTTTGTGGGCCATTTTAGCCACATTATTTGGCTCATCTCCATTGAAGTGCTTAATGATGTGATTGTTGCCTCTGGACGTCCCGCAGGATAACTGCTTCACAAAAACACTGGCATAGGAATCGGGTCCAATGCAGTGCTCACATTCTGGTGACGCTCTGACGCCATAAACGTATGAATGTCATTGCGCAATAGTGTCCTATTGAGATTATTAAACAGCAAAGGATGCAGTTTAAAGAAATACATGTATAGACTGCATGTGCACACACGGACTACATATTAGTTCATTAAATAACATCCTTTTTGCGGTTTAAAATCACGCGGCGTCGTGTCCTGCTCTTCCGGTGGTGTGAAGCTGTCGTCACAAACCGGCTTCACTCGATACTGCGGTGAAATAACATTTAAATGGACAGAAATACAACAGAATTATATCACAACTACTGTGTCTATTTATGCAATATTCACCGTAATATTAATAGTAATAAAAATAAGCAATAATTGTATTATATTTAAGCAATACTGCGTATGTTGAAAACGACTGGTAAATGTTTTATTTTCGTTTGATTAAAGTTTAATTCACTTAAATTAAAATGGAATCAAACTGCTGAATATGGAATTTGTGGGGAAAAAAAAAATTAATAAATTAATTCGGAGGGGTCTGTCTGTCTGTCGGTCGGCCTGTCTGTCTTTTGTATGTCTGTCTGTCTGTTGGTCTGTCTGTCTGTTGGTCTGTCTGTTGTCTGTCGGCCGGTCTGTCTTTCTGTATGTCTGTCTGTCTGTCGGCCAGTCTGTCTGACTATCGGTCTGTCTGTCGGCCAGTCTGTCTGTCTGTCTGACTAGCGGTCGGCCAGTCTGTCTGTCGGCTGGTCTATCTGTCTGTTTGACTGTCGGTCTGTCTGTCTTTCAGCCGGTCTGTCTTTCGGTCAGTCAGCCTGTCTGCCAGTTGGCTTGTCTGTCTTTCTGTATGTCTGTCTGTCTGTTGGTCTGTCTGTCCTCTGTCGGCCGGTCTGTCTTTCTGTATGTCTGTCTGTCGGCCAGTCTGTCTGACTATCGGTCTGTCTGACGGCCAGTCTGTCTGACTAGCGGTCTGTCTGACGGCCAGTCTGTCTGACTAGCGGTATGTCTGTCGGTCGGCCGGTCGGTCGGCCTGTCTGTCTGTCGATTGACAAAAAATTATTAATAATTAATTCGGAGGGGTCTGTCTGTCTGTCTTTTATAAGTCTGTCTGTCGGCCAGTCTGTCTGTCTGTTGTCTGTCGGCCGGTCTGTCTTTCTGTATGTCTGTCTCTCGGCCAGTCTGTCTGACTATCGGTCTTGTCTGACGGCCAGTCTGTCTGTCTGTCTGTTGACCAGTCTGTCTGACTATCGGTCTGACTATCGGTCTGTCTGTTGGCCAGTCTGTCTGACTAACGGTCTGTCTGTCGGTCGGCCGGCCGGCCAGTCTGTCTGTCTGTCGGCCGGCCGGTCTGTCTGTCTGTCTGTTTGACTGTCGGTCTGTCTGTCTCTCAGCCGGTCTGTCTTTCGGTCAGTCAGCCTGTCTATCGGTTGGCTTGTCTGTCTTTCTGTATGTTTGTCTGTCGGCCAGTCTGTCTGACTATCGGTCTGTCTGTTGGCCAGTCTGTCTGGCTAGCGGTCTGTCTGTCGGCCAGTCTGTCTGACTAGCGGTCTGTCTGTCGGCCAGTCTGTCTGACTAGCGGTCTGTCTGTTGGCCAGTCTGTCTGACTAGCGGTCTGTCTGACTAGCGGTCTGTCTGTTGGCCAGTCTGTCTGACTAGCGGTATGTCTGTCGGTCGATGTAATGGGACTGGAATCGCCTCTTGTTCTCATTCTAAATGAGGTCGCCCACTCTTTCCGTTGTCCAACCCTCATTCCAGCTCCTCAGGACCGCTTATGACTTTCTGAGCTGACACATGAGCAGCACTGCCGCATTGATGATGATGAAGACCCATATGACCTGTTCTGACCTCCACTGCCCCTCTCCTGACTAGTTGACCTTTTATTTCTGTCACTTAATGAGATTTTAATAAAGATTCTGTGCTCATGAATGATCTTTGATCTATGAAATGAAGTGAGCATGTGATTAACGGGCATGATGGAATATGATGATCTTATGTTGTTCTAATTAACGTGGCAGACACATTAAACACTAGATGTGCTGTGCTGTAATTCTGCATTGGGATCTTCAGCTGCTCGTAATTTACAGCTGGAAAATATTGCTGTTCTGAGACCAGTGCAAACAGACAGCACACTGGAGTCATGCACTAAATAGGGAACAAGGGTGCATCCTATATCTCTCCTATAACTGTTCTGAGACCAGTGCAGACAGACAGCACACTGGAGCTTAAGTCATGCACTAAATAGGGAGCAAGGGAGCATCCTATATCTCTCCTATAACTGTTCTGAGACCAGTGCAGACAGACAGCACACTGGAGGTTAAGTCATGCACTAAATAGGGAGCAAGGGAGCATCCTATAGCTCTCCTATAACTGTTCTGAGACCAGTGCAGACAGACAGCACACTGGAGCTTAAGTCATGCACTAAATAGGGAGCAAGGGAGCATCCTATAGCTCTCCTATAACTGTTCTGAGATCAGTGCAGACAGACAGCACACTGGAGTCATGCACTAAATAGGGAACAAGGGTGCATCCTATATCTCTCCTATAACTGTTCTGAGACCAGTGCAGACAGACAGCACACTGGAGTCATGCACTAAATAGGGAACAAGGGTGCATCCTATATCTCTCCTATAACTGTTCTGAGACCAGGTGCTACTAGTTACATATCAAAAAATGGAAATGAAAAATGCACACAGTCACACAGGGTTCTCAGGAGGATAATAATAAACTTGACTGTGTCCCACAATAATAATTCAGCGTTAAAAGTATGTTTTTACACCCTGTTCATGCACAAAAATGTTTTAGTAAAAATATATGTAGGTAAACATTGCTTTATTTATTACTGTATTGTTGCATTGGTGCACTAGATTTTTACTTCATGCATTAGACATTTTGAAACTATTAATACATATATATTAATAATATGTTGCAGGTATATCACCCAGCTCAAACCACGCAAAAACTTTTGGCAGAAAACTAATGATGGTTTAATATTGATTCCACACTCAAAACACAATCAGAATTTTCTCACTTGTTGTTTTTTAATTTCTAAAGCTGTAGCTCTCTAATTGTGTGTGTGTGTGTGTGTGTGTGTGTGTGTGTGTGTGTGTCTCTCAGGTGTGCATCGTGCAGAAACGGGACACGGAGAAGATGTACGCAATGAAGTACATGAACAAGCAGCAGTGTATCGAGCGCGACGAGGTCCGGAACGTCTTCAGAGAGCTCGAGATCCTTCAGGACATTGAACACATGTTTCTAGTGAATCTCTGGTGACTTTCTCTCATTCTCTGTTGTGTCACGTCTTGCTGTGCAAACGCATGACAGATTTTATACTGAGTCTTAAAGGAAGAGTACACCCAAAAGTGAAAGTTCTGTCGTCATGTACTGTACATCTTTTTCTCACTCTTATGTCGTTCAAAACCCATATGACTTACTTTCTTCGACGGAACTCAAAAAGGAGATGTTTAGCAGAATGTTATTTTTTCATTCCACGACTGTGAAGCTCCAAAAGGGACAATGGGAGCATGAAAGTATCAACTTCAATTTGCATCTGTTAAATACAGAAAGCAATCGTAAGACTTCAGAAGACTTGGAATATAGCGCACGGGTCATATGGACTAGTTTTAAGAAACCCCTTGTGTTCTACTGAAGAATGTCGTACAGGTTTAGAACGACATGAGAGTGAGTAAATTATGACAGAATTACCAGTTTTGATTGAACTAGCCCTTTAAAGTAAATTGGTGTTATTGTTTTGTCTTAAACTTTCCTTAATTTTCCTTCTTAGTTGCCAAATATTCCTAGTTGTGGTGTAAATGTTTGTGGAGCGCAGGGGGGCGGGGCCAGGCTAGAATGTCGCACGCCCGGTCCCCAATCGGCCTGATGGGGCGCGCGAGGGATAAAGGCGGCCGGTGACGACGGAAAGAGAGAGAGAGAGAGAGAAAAAAGCTCACTCACTGGTTCTCTGATGTACCGTCGCGTGGTCCTCGAACACTCCTCCACACTCTGGCGGATGACAGCCGCTCCTCTCCGGGCGAACCGGAGTCAAACCTCAGCGGACAGAATGCCCCTCCGCTTTTCTGGCGGCACCTGGGGACATTCCTCCGCCCCTGGCAGCGGCCCTACTGCTCCAGGCAATCGGGCAGTTACTTCCCTCCTCCCCTCGCGGACGGCGGTCTAACCTCGACCCCTCCGCGTTTCTGGGGAACGGCAGGGCACTCCTCCGCCCCGTGGATGGCGGCCGTTCCCCGCGTCCGGGCGGTCGGGCTACTCCGTCACCCGGCAGATGGTAGCGGTGCTTCCCTGGGTGGACGGCAGTGTCGAGGACTCTGCGACGGGCATCCCTCCTCCTTCCCGGGTTTCGGCACCAATGTAAGGGTGTTAAGATGGGCAAGGAGGAGGAGAGAACCGACTCGTCAATATAAATAATATTTAATTAAACTCAAAACCAAAAAACACACAAACATAAACACACACATGACGGACATGCCCGTAAGTCCCTCGCACGCCCCATCAGGCCGATTGGGGACCGGGTGTGCGACATTCTAGCCCAGCCCCGCCCCCCTCCACTCCACAATGTGCTACGCATCTTTTAGCATCTATAATGCAGCGTATTGTCTACAGCACTATGAATGATGAAGGATTACACTTCAACACTGTTAAACACTCTTAGCTGACAGTAACAGTCTTAATCCTAATCTGTTTAATGTGGCTGCTCAACCCGAAACAAGATAATCCAGTAATCCCGCATATCTGATTGTGTGTTTGACGTCACACGCAGTGACGTGTGAGGAAGCGAGATGTGTGTGTGTGTGTGTGTGTGTGTGTGTGTGTGTGTACTGTACAGTGGAAGGAGAAAGCGAGTGTCTTTATAAGACATAACGATGTGATCAATGGAGCACTTGAGTGGGTCATATCATCATCATCATCCTCTTTATACGTTCAGGTCATCGTAAGCACTGTTTCCATAGAGACAGATCATCACTTCCTGTGTCTCTTATTCTCTGTAGCTCTTTATCACACACACACATTCGGTCATCTGCAGTCGAATGCATCCTGTAAATGTGATTAGGAGCTTTGCGTATTGCAGCGTGCTTTATTTAATGATAATGTGTGTGCTAGTCTGTTTTGTACTGTTTGTATTATTGGTGAGTGTTCATGAGGAAAATAGGAAGAGGTTGATTAAAATGAATCTTTCATCTCAATCACCAAAGCATCTGTACAGGACGTGTTGTTCTGTCGATGAGGGCGTGCGTAATCTCGTTTAATCTGATCTGTGAGTATTGGTGTAACGTCTGCTCCTCATTGTAGATTCGAGAGAATCGAGAACCGCCCACTTAGACCGGAAGAGGCGGTCTGACTGACATGTGAAGTGACCAAACACTGACGTACACTGACGTCTCCCCCTTTCAAAGCCAATGAGCTCTACTGCTCCTCATGCCCGTAAAGACTGACTTAGCATTCGAGTGCACGCTGCGATGGGTTGACCCACTGAACTACTGTGACCCACTTTGGGTTGACCCACTGAACGAATGTGACCCACATTGGGTTGACCCACTGAACGAATACGTTCCGTCACAGAGTCGGTCATATGAGTCTGAACGAGATGGAGCCACGTCGTTCGTTCAGTTCAGCATGCGAGTCGATCAACAAGAAGAGGAAGGGGTGAAATGCACTTAAAGACAAGTTTATAGTTATACACAAGACATGATCCCCAATTTATGAATGTGTAAAAATGATTGAAGATCCTACAAATATAGGGGGAAAGACCTGCTATTTGTGGTGAAAAAGGTTATGGTGTTTAAACTTTTTTAGGTGTCTTCATAAATTTGAAGACATGTGTGGCAGGGCGGAGGGCGGGGTCATGATTCCACACACCCGGCCCCTAATCAGGCTAATCAAGCCTCAGAGAGGGATAAAGGCCGACCGAAGATTGGAGAGTTGGAGAGAGAGAGAGATTTACGGGCAGCTGTCTGACACCTTTGTGTGTTTGACATTTTGGTTCAGTTTATAATTAAACTATTATTTATATCGTCAAGCCGGTTCTCGCCGCCTCCTTTCCATTAATCCCTTTACACTGGTGCCGAAACACGGGAAGGAGGAGGGATGCGCTGTAGTGGAGATCTCGTTGCTACCATCCACCCCAACGGAGCAGCCGCGGCCATCTGCCAGAAGACGGAGAAACCCGGCCACCTGGAAGTGGAGGAATGGTCCCCGACCGCGAGGGGAGGAGGGGCTCCCAACCGACCATCTGGAGCGGTTACCGCTGCCAGGGGCGGGGGAGACCCCTACCGTTCACCAAAAACACGGCGGGATGTTCCGTCTGCTAGGGGCTGGAGGTCTGCCTCCTAACCGCCTGGGGAGGCGCGGCTGTCGTCCATTAGAAGTTGGAGGAGTGGCTGAGGACCAAGTTACGGCGTATCGGAGAACTGGCGAGTACGTTTTTATTTCTCTCTCTCCGCTCTCTCTCCCTCCCTCTCGCTATCCCTCTCTCTCTCCTCTCTCTCTCCCACTGTCGCCCTGTGTCGGCCTTTCCCTCTCTTTTTAAATGTTTTGTTAATTTGGCACGATCACCGTTATGGCGTGTAGGTGCCACACTTTTTTTTTTGTTTCCCTCCCCTTGTCCCCTCCCTCATCCAGGTAGGCGGGGATGACCTGCCGGCAAACGGGGTAGAAGGCACACCCCTCCCCAGGGAAAGGGGGGGGGGTGTACGTCATGCCATGGGCTCCCCGGCCTGAGAGAACGAGGGAGGAATGTGGCAGGGTGGAGGGCGGGGTCGTGATTCCACACACCCGGCCCCTAATCAGGCTAATTAGCCCTCAAAAGGGATAAAGGCCGACCGAAGACGGCAGTGCGACCGAGAGAGAGAGATTTACGGGCAGCTGTCCGACACCTGTGTGTGTGTGTGTGTGTGTGTGTGTGTTTGTCTTTTCTATTATTTATATTGTCAACCCGGTTCTGGCTTCCTCCTTTCCATTGACCGAGAGGAGGAGCTGCATGTTGTTCATTCATATCGTCAATCTCGTTCAAAAAGAAAAGGGGCCGGCTTAATAATAAATAAAAGTGGGTGATGACCACACATTACAATGACATGCGGACGATATTGAAGCTCAATTATGTTTAGGCTAGTATTGTTGTCCTTTTTTGCATAGCTTTATGAAAAGTCATGCTCAGCAGTTCACAGTATGATAGATAAGCTTTGTTTTCATTTGTGGGGAAATGCTATGACTGCTAAAGTTTCTTAGTAGACTTTTAATAAAGGATTATTAGACTTTTTGACTGCTTAAGGTTCAATGCAATTACTTAAATGATGGTCATTCAGGGTGTGCTGAGTGACTCCAGTCAGGTCTCCTTAGCAACCAAATTGGCTCGATTGCTAGGGAGGGTAGAGTCACATGGGGTAACCAAATTGTCCCGGTTGCTAGGGAGGGTAGAGTCACATGGGGTAACCTCCTCGTGGTGGTGATTAGTGGTTCTCTCAATGGGGCGTGTGGTGAGTTGTGTGTGGATCGTGGAGAGTAGCATGAGCCTCCACATGCTGTGAGTCTCCGCGGTGTCATGCACAACGAGTCACGTGATCAGATGCGCGGATTGACGGTCTCAGAAGCGGAGGCAACTGAGATTCGTCCTCCGCCACCCGGATTGAGGCGAGAAATCAAAGTAGAGCATGCAAGATTCAACGCACACACACAATGAGACTTTCATGCATATTGCAGCAGGCAGCACACTCTCTTATTCTCCCACGAAGTTTCACCATAACCGCTTTCTTGAGATTCCCATCTGTTTGCGTGCTTCGGTTGAACAATGGCGCTCGGTGCTCACGAAATACAGTCGTTTCATCAGCTGAGCTTATCCACAGAGTCCCATCAACAGGAGTTTGATGGCAGTTTGCCGAAAATAAAGGCTCATTTATAAATAATATCTGTCATTTATTGTTCAAACTGACCATATGGAAGGAAACACAAGCGCTGGCATCACGTGCCAACAAACGTCCACCTGTCTGTATCGCCGACAGCTGTTCACGTGTCTAAAACTTGTGAAAAAATGTAAGTAAACGTTCTAAGATGCAGGGAAAAAAAGATGAGAAAGAAGATGCCAAGCTGTCAAACGAAGCATCTGGCTATTTTTGTTCCTGAGACGTGCGAGTCTGGCATCCTGCCACCACGCAACAGAGAGATAGACAGAGGGACACAGAGAGAGAGATGTGATATGGTCAAATAAATAAGAATAATTTATATATTGTGTGTGTGTGTGTGAGAGTGTGAGTGTGTGTGTGAGTGAGTGTGTGTGTGCGTGTGTGTGTGAGCGTGCGTGTGAGAGAGTGTGTGTGCGAGTGAGTGTGTGTGTGTGTGTGTGCGTGCGTGTGTGAGCGTGCGTGTGTGTGTGAGCGTGTGTGAGAGTGTGTGTGTGTGTGTGTGTGTGTGTGTGTGTGTGCATGGGAGTGTGTGAGTGTGTGCGTGTGTGTGTGTGTGTGTGTGTGTGCGTGTGTTAGTGCGTGTGAGTGAGTGTGTGTGTGTGTGTGTGTGTGTGCATGGGAGTGTGTGAGTGTGTGCGTGTGTTAGTGCGTATGAGTGTGTGTGTGTGTGTGAGCGTGTGTTTGAGTGTGTGTGTGAGAGTGTGTGTGAGCGTGAGTGTGTGTGTGCGTGTGTTCTGTTATATGTAGAAGGACAGTGGTGCTTTTATAGGTCTGTGTAAAGAAGTGAAGCTTGTTTGACATTGAAAACTCCATTTGTTTCCCAATCAGAGTTTTTCTCTGTTCTCTCTCAGAACTACCTTTTATGTTTCTGTCCTGAATACCAATCACACACTGAGAGTCTTTGTCTTAATAACTCAAAGGTTTTTTTGTCGTGCTGTAGGCAGTAAAATAAAAGAGTCGTTTCTCCTCCTCGGCAGGAAGTAGAGCCTTTTCCAAGACTTGAAAATGTCAAGTATGCAGAACGTTGTAATTACTGTATCCGTTCACCGCGTTGTGAGTCATACAGAGGGTCTTAGGGTACGCTAACAGCTCTGTCGAATAAACACTTACAGTATAATACATGCATCCATTACACCATATAGACAGATCAGCATGTATGTGTTTGTCTTTAGCTGTGTTATATATACACTATATGATTAAACACAGCAGGTCTGTTTCATCATCTGACTGTGAAGATCTTCTGAAGGGCTTCTCAAGCATTCTTGATCCAAGCAACCCTCTCATTTCATGAATCATGTCTTCTGAAGTTCTCAATGGGATGAGTGGTTCATTCGTCTGTTTTGTTCTGTCATTTACACATACATGTTTCCTAATGGCAGTGGGATTATTTAGCTGTCTCAGCATCGCATCAGTCACTAAACTGACTTAAGCTGCCAGTGTGAACGCTGCCAGTGACACGTAGCGACAAAGCGGCCTCATTCGTTTTCAATGAACACGAGCGACGGCCGACTAGATAACAGTTTTATTTCTTGTGTTTAGGATGAGGTTTTTAGTCATCAGTGTCTTGCATTGCTCAGATATTTGAGAGACCCAAAAATATTAATTATACTCTCAACCAAGTGTGCCGCACAAGCCCTCAAAAGTGAAGCCAAAACGTCTCGATCGCCCCCGGTGGCTGGTCCTAGTATAGGTCATAAGCCCCGCCTCCCCATGTTATTCAACGGGACGTGAGACCAACTAAACAATTAAATTACACTTCACATATCTTTTTTCCAAAGATAGTTTCTGTCATTTACTGTCGTTTCTATCACGTTGATGTCATTTCAAGTGTTTGTTTTCAAAATAAGTTTGTTTTTAGTTATTTGATGCTATAAAAACGGTGCGGTGACATCATGATTATCAGCTGTGATTGACAGGTTCTCACTGAAGTAGTCACTGAAGCACCAACGGACTTTTTTTCGGGATCTTCGGAGGACTGAGGAGATTGGAGCTTTAAATTTAATATCTAAATTTCTATGATTAATTATTTCACACCGTCAAAAGTCAAAAGGGGCGTGTGCTTGTGATTGATTCAGCGAGAGTGAGGGCGGGGCCTTGATTTCGCGGCTTTACTTCCTGCTCACCACTGTGCAGGTCTGGTCCCGAAATCGCAACTGCGCAGACTCAAGTCCCAAGATGTCAGCGCCATATCGGGACACTGGCGGCTTCAGTTCTCACCAATGGAAAAGAGCGAAGGGGCGTCGGCCATCTTTTTTTACAGTCTATGTCATATATACTAGCAGCCGCCATTAGATGCATGGAAGCAGTCAAGGTCATGGTGACCAAATGTGGCTTCCCAGCTTGCATGTGCATCCGGAGAATGTCTTCCTTTGCAGAATGTCTTCCAACATTCTGGCTAAACTAATAAAGTCAGACAGGTGGTCTGAAGGTCTGCCCCGTTTCTCTCCTGTGAATGTGGCGACACTTGAGCCCGTCAAGCGTTTCTGGAGCACTCTTCTGTATAGGACAGTCCTCTTGACTTCTGCTGGAACTTTCCACCGTCTCTCTCGCAGCACAGGAAAGTTGCAGAGTTCATCGGGACGTTCTTTCTGAAGTGCACCTTGTGAAATGAGGCCAGCGGCGAGGCGTTGGCTCGAGGACAGAGCTGCGTTCTCTCCCCACATTCAAGAGGAACACTCAAAGGAATGAAACAAAATGTGTGTGTGGCATTGAGTCACTTGTAGAGCCGGAGCCAAGCGTTTACAAGAGCTCTATGTAGGCCACTGTGAATTTTTGGAGGAAATTTTGTGCGCCGTCTGTTTTCCCTTTTTATATTTGCTCTCCCAGCATCCCTCGTGTCATTTGTCATCGTGGCCTGATTATTTCAGCCTCTCGGACTCTTTCCAGTTTGTTAACCTTCTTCCTGATGCCTCTTCCTCAATCTCTTCCTCCTCTGGTCTTGGCTTAGTTGAAGTCACTCTCACCAAGACAGCGGGACGGAGCGGGATGGAGCGGGTCCGGATCACTGCTTTAGGATATTTGGTATGCGACATTTAGAAAGGATCTTTAAAGCGCCCTCATTCTCACACCATTATATATAAGGGGATTTAGGGTCTTGAAATATGTGAGCTATGAACTAAATTAAACTGTCCTTATTGTACATTATAAGTAATGTAATTGTAACACAGTTAAAGGATGGGCGAGGAGGAGGCGAGAACCGGCTTGTCAACATAAATCATAATTTAATGAAAACTTAAACCAAAAGCACAAACATAAACACACACATGACGGACATGCCCGTAATTCTCTCTCTCTCGAACCATCGTCACCAGCCGCCTTTATCCCTCACACCCCATCAGGCTGATTGGGGACCAGGCGCGCGATATTCCGAAGTGGCCCTCGCCCCCCTCCGCTCCACAGTAACGCACCGTTGTCACGAAAAGAGAGCTGGAAGGCAAAGCTCTCGATCTACCGGTCAATTTTTGTTCCTACCCTCACCTATGGTCATGAAGGCTGGGTCATGACCGAAAGAACTAGGTCGCGAGTACAAGCGGCCGAAATGGGCTTCCTCAGAAGGGTGGCGGGCTTCTCCCTTAGAGATAGGGTGAGGAGCTCAGTCATCCGTGAGGAGCTCGGAGTAGAGCCGCTGCTCCTTTGCGTCGAAAGGAGTCAGTTGAGGTGGTTTGGGCATCTGGTAAGGTTGCCCCCTGGGCGCCTCCCTAGGGAGGTGTTTCAGGCACGTCCAGCTGGGAGGAGGCCTCGGGGAAGACCCAGGATTAGGTGGAGAGATTACATCTCCACACTGGCCTGGGAACGCCTCGGGGTCCCCCAGTCAGAGCTGGATAATGTGGCTCGGGATAGGGAAGTTTGGGGCCCCCTGCTGGAGCAGCTGCCCCCACGACCCGACTTCAGATAAGCGTTTGAAGATGGATGGATGTTTCAGATTCTTACAAATCTCCCGCTCATGGCTTGTTGAGCGTGTTACCACGGAGACGTAGCGCGTGTGGAGGCTTCACGCTATTCTCCGCGGCATCCACGCACAACTCACCACACGCCCCACCGAGAGCGAGAACCACATTATAGCGACCATGAGGAGGTTACCCCATGTGACTCTACCCTCCCTAGCAACCGGGCCAATTTGGTTGCTAAGGAGACCTGACTGGAGTCACTCAGCACGCCCTGAATTCAAACTCGCAACTCCAGGTGTGATAGTCTGCGCAAATACTCGCTGAGATTCCCAGGCCTCGTTTATATCCATGTATTTATTTGTTATGGATCCGTGTAAAAATCTGAATAACATACAGTCAGTCGGTCATTTTTTCAAAATAAGCCCCTTCAGTGTGATACAAGAGTCCTCCTCTTCGCTCATCAACCTGTCTGGGTTTATTCTGCGATGGTCACAGGCTGACCGTTCATTATCCTGCGCATTTTGCTCATTACTTTTTAGACTGAACTAACCGAAATGAAAAGCGTTTTATTTCTTATTCTTGTATTAAACATGTTCATGGTTTTATCATTTCAGCTCAGACACGGTCTCGCTTACACCCTGCTGTGTCTCTCGTCTGACCCTGTGATCTTTAATATGAGCGTGTCTCTCTGTGAATCTGATGGTGTGTTTGTCAGGAGTGAATGGAGAGCGTTTGGAGGACTCATATCTATAATAAATGTGATGATGAGAGTCTCTCTCAGCCCAACGGCCTCATACAGAACAAAATGAGCTCTGGAGTACTGCAGGAGAATGGCCCTTAAACAAACACACACATACACACACACTCTCACACTCTCACACACACTGATAATACAGGCAGTGCTGATAGAGTTCTCACCTCATCTCATGAGTATATAATGAGGTATGAGGGACTCACAGAGATATTCAGTGTGAAATAGAAACTTTATTCCTGTGATTGACAGCTGATGAGCAGCTGAATGAGAACGCCCCAAAGTTGTTGCCCGGGATGGGGTATGGGGTGGGGGGGTCTAAATGAGAACGCCCCAAAGTTGTTGACCGTGGATGTCCCCTCACAAGATGCCGCCCATGCCTGAATTCGTCACTGATCACAGTCTGTGA
>NC_068299.1:566951-581951 GCF_025860055.1 Xyrauchen texanus | reverse complement strand
TGTCCAGTGGGGGCCAAAAGCGAGTGAAATGTCCAGTAGGGGGCCAAAAGCGAGTGAAATGTCCAGTAGGGGCACCAAAAGCGAGTGAAATGTCCAGTGGGGGAGCCAAAAGCGAGTGAAATGTCCAGTGGGGGCGCCAAAAGCGAGTGAAATGTCCAGTGGGGGCGCCAAAAGTGAGTGAAATGTTCTGTGGGGGCGCCAAATGCGAGTGAAATGTCCAGTGGGGGGCCGCCAAAAGCGAGTGAAATGTCCAGTGGGGACGCCAAAAGCGAGTGAAATGTCCAGTGGGGGGCACCAAAAGCGAGTGAAATGTCCAGTAGGGGGCACCAAAAGCGAGTGAAATGTCCAGTAGGGGGCACAAAAAGCGAGTGAAATGTCCAGTAGGGGGTGCCAAAAGCGAGTGAAATGTCCAGTAGGGGGCACAAAAAGCGAGTGAAATGTCCAGTAGGGGGCACCAAAAGCGAGTGAAATGTCCAGTAGGGGGCACCAAAAGCGAGTGAAATGTCCAGCGAGTGAAATGTCCAGTATGGGGCACCAAAAGCGAGTGAAATGTCCAGTAGGGGCACAAAAGCGAGTGAAATGTCCAGTAGGGGGCACCAAAAGCGAGTGAAATGTCCAGTAGGGGCACAAAAGCGAGTGAAATGTCCAGTAGGGGGCACCAAAAGCGAGTGAAATGTCCAGTAGGGGGCACAAAAGCGAGTGAAATGTCCAGTAGGGGGCACAAAAGCGAGTGAAATGTCCAGTAGGGGCACAAAAAGCGAGTGAAATGTCCAGTAGGGGGCACCAAAAGCGAGTGAAATGTCCAGTAGGGGGCACCAAAAGCGAGTGAAATGTCCAGCGAGTGAAATGTCCAGTGGGGGGGGTTGGGGTGCCAAAAGCAGGTGAAATGTCCAGTGGGGGGTGCCAAAAGCGAGTGAAATGTCCAGTAGGGGCACCAAAAGCGAGTAAAATGTCCAGTAGGGGGCGCCAAAAGCGAGTGAAATGTCCAGTGGAGGGCCAAAAGCGAGTGAAATGTCCAGTGGGGGCGCCAAAAGCGAGTGAAATGTCCAGTGGGGGGGCGCCAAAAGCGAGTGAAATGTCCAGTAGGGGGTGCCAAAAGCGAGTGAAATGTCCAGTAGGGGGCACCAAAAGCGAGTGAAATGTCCAGTGGGGGGGAGCGCCAAAAGCGAGTGAAATGTCCAGTGGGGGGGAGCGCCAAAAGCGAGTGAAATGTCCAGTGGGGGCCCCAAAAGCGAGTGAAATGTCCAGTGGGGGGCCGCCAAAAGCGAGTGTAATGTCCAGTGGGGGGCCGCCAAAAGCGAGTGAAATGTCCAGTGGGGACGCCAAAAGCGAGTGAAATGTCCAGTGGGGGGCACCAAAAGCGAGTGAAATGTCCAGTATGGGGCACCAAAAGCGAGTGAAATGTCCAGTAGGGGGCACCAAAAGCGAGTGAAATGTCCAGTAGGGGGCACCAAAAGCGAGTGAAATGTCCAGTGGGGGTGCCAAAAGTGAGTGAAATGTCCAGTGGGGGGCGCCAAAAGCGAGTGAAATGTCCAGTGGGGGGCGCCAAAAGCGAGTGAAATGTCCAGTAGGGGGCACCAAAAGCGAGTGAAATGTCCAGTAGGGGGCACCAAAAGCGAGTGAAATGTCCAGCGAGTGAAATGTCCAGTGGGGGGGGTTGGGGTGCCAAAAGCAGGTGAAATGTCCAGTAGGGGTGCCAAAAGCGAGTGAAATGTCCAGCGAGTGAAATGTCCAGTGGGGGGGGGTTGGGGTGCCAAAAGCAGGTGAAATGTCCAGTGGGGGGTGCCAAAAGCGAGTGAAATGTGCAGTAGGGGGCACCAAAAGCGAGTGAAATGTCCAGTGGGGGCACCAAAAGCGAGTGAAATGTCCAGTGGGGGCGCCAAATGCGAGTGAAATGTCCAGTGGGGGCGCCAAAAGCGAGTGAAATGTCCAGTGGGGGGGGGGCGCCAAAAGCGAGTGAAATGTTCAGTGGGGGCACCAAATGCGAGTGTAATGTCCAGTGGGGGGCCGCCAAAAGCGAGTGAAATGTCCAGTGGGGAGCACCAAAAGTGAGTGAAATGTCCAGTAGGGGGCGCCAAAATCGAGTGAACTGTCCAGTGGGGGGGCGCCAAAAGCGAATTAAATGTCCAGTAGGGGGCACCAAAAGCGAGTGAAATGTCCAGTAGGGGGCACCAAAAGCGAGTGAAATGTCCAGTAGGGGCACCAAAAGCGAGTGAAATGTCCAGTAGGGGCACCAAAAGTGAGTGAAATGTCCAGTAGGGGGCACCAAAAGTGAGTGAAATGTCCAGTAGGGGCACCAAAAGCGAGTGAAATGTCCAGTGGGGGCTCAAAAGCGAGTGAAATGTCCAGTGGGAGCCAAAAGCGAGTGAAATGTCCAGTAGGGGCACCAAAAGTGAGTGAAATGTCCAGTAGGGGGCACCAAAAGTGAGTGAAATGTCCAGTGGAGAGCCAAAAGCGAGTGAAATGTCCAGTGGGAGCTCAAAAGCGAGTGAAATGTCCAGTGGGGCTCAAAAGCGAGTGAAATGTCCAGTGGGGGCGCCAAAAGCGAGTGAAATGTCCATTTGGGGGGGCACCAAAAGTGAGTGAAATATCCAGTAGGGGGCGCCAAAAGCGAGCGAAATGTCCAGTAGGGGGCACCAAAAGTGAGCGAAATGTCCAGTGGGGGGCGCCAAAAGCGAGCGAAATGTCCAGTAGGGGGCACCAAAAGTGAGCGAAATGTCCAGTAGGGGGCACCAAAAGTGAGTGAAATGTCCAGTAGGTCCAGTAGTTTCACCCCATGACTTAAAAATCACCCAGTAACACAGACACACACACACACACACTCATGTTCTATTAAAGTGTGTGTCTGTTGAGCTGCTGGTTTAATACTATAATCCGTTACAGTCTGAAGTTAGTGCGACACGTGCCGCAGTAACAGAGGAACATGTTTGAGCTGTGACATGAGAAAGAGGATTTATCATATACACCCACATCTGACAGACATATTAATGACATTAAACTGATGTTTAATCTGACCTCAAAGGTAAACATGATTCATATAGAATGTGAACTAGTTTTATATAAAAGCATCTAGTCGTCCTACATCTATGTCTATTGAGATGGGCCAGATAAGTGTTTGTATGTGTGCTGCTGTTATGAAGACCGGGGCAAGTTGTCACAATTAATTTGTTTCTAAAGATGTGGTATAACAGCAACATTTTACTGGATATCAGTCACGGAAGAGCACGATTATATACAACAGTGTAAATGTTATTATGACACAACTGACAGTAACATCTAGTGTTGATGGTGTGTGACTCCCATCAGTTATATTCCTCTCATCTCTCGCTGTCTGTTCCCATCTCTATTATTGTTTAGTTGCACTAAGTTGGGGAGAAGTGTTTCCTAGCAACAGTGTGCTGTCACGCTGCTATGGAGATAAAATTAGTTCAAGTGGAGGATTCTGTGCTGGAGTGATTGTCAGCACAAGCGCTGAAGAGACCCGAAAACACCTGAGCACAACCTTTAAAGCAGATGCTGGAGGAATCACTGGACTGAGCCGATTATTAGTGGTGTGTAATCAGCATCGGGCTGAAAGATATTTATTAACACACACACTTTTCAGTGTCACACATAACAGTGTCTTTTCAGCACCCCTCAACACAGACACACACACAGACACACACACAGAGACACACACACACACACACACACACACACACACACACAGAGAGAGACAGACACACACATATACACAGACAGACATGCAGACACACACACACTCACGCACACACACACACTCACACACACAAACACACACTCACACTCACAGAGACACACACACACACTCACACACACACTCACGCACAGACACTCACGCACACACACTCACACACACAAACACACACTCACAGAGACACACACACACTCACTCACACACTCTCACACACACTCTCACTCACTCACACCCTCACACACACACACACTCTCACTCACTCACTCACACAGAGACACACACACTCACACACACGCAGACACACACACAGAGACAGACACACACACACAGACACACACACACACACACAGAGAGAGACACACACACACAGACACACACATATACACACACACAGACAGACATGCAGACACATACACTCACACACATACACACACACACAGACACACACACACAGACACCTTAATGCGTCTCAAATTGTGGCTCCGGCTCCTCTTTATCTGGCTGATTTTGATAATTCTCCCCCATCCATCCTCATTGCTCAGCCAAACCCCGCTCGCCACAACCACCAAAATGATCAGCACCCCCCAATGTTCACATGCATCGTGCTGAAGGTGACGCAAGTTTTTGTGAGTTTTGCACTTAAAAAATATCCAAAAGAACAGTTCAAGGAAACATGTTGACTTTCTTTCAAGAGAATGCAAGTTTAGATATAATGACTAGTGCTTTAGGACATTTCTAGTGACTTCAGAAAATTACAGTATCCCATGGTTACAGTATGTACGTGTACTCACCCTCATGCCATCCCATATGCCATCCCAGATGTGTGACTTTCTTTCTTCTGCAGAACACAAATGAAGATTTGGTGAAGAATATTTCAGCTCTGTAGGTCATTACAATGCAAGTGAATGGTGACTAGACCTTTGAAGCTCAAAAGCACATAAATGCTGCATAAAGTAATACAGTGGTTTAATCCATGACTTCTGAAGAGTTATGATAGGTGTGGGTGAGAAACACATCAATATTAAAGTCCTCTTTTAATATAAATCTCCACTTGTAACCAGGCCCTACCAGTAGGTGGCGATATCCACAAATAAAGTGAAAGTAAAAGTGGAGATTTATAGTAAAAATAGGACTTAAATATTGATGTTTCTCACCCACACCTATCATATCACTTCTGAAGACATGGATTAAACCACTGTATTACTTTTATGCTGCCTTTATGTGCTTTTTGGGGGTTCAATACCTATTCCGTACCTATCATAACATCAGTCAAAGCAATATTTGTATGCTTTATATGGAGCTTATAAGGATAACATCAGAACATAGCAGGGTGTGCATGATGTAATAGCTTCTAATGTCCATATTTGGTATGAAAGATAACAATTTTGACATAAGTTAAACAATTATGTTTAATGGTTTTTTGTAATAACTAAATAGATCCACATTAGCATCACTCATTGACCCATATATAAACTGACATGATGATGTGTGTGTTATCTCTCCATACAGGGACATTAAACCCGACAACATCCTGCTGGATGAACAAGGTGAGCGCTGCGTGTACAACACGCGTGTGTTTTACATATATACAGTATATACAGTGTGTGACCCAAACCTCTTGGGATATTCACATGCAAGGTGACAAATAGGACACAGAGGATAAATAAGGATGAAGATCTCTACATGAGCTGCATGTTCCAGTAAACGTCCCTGTGATCCTGTTGTGTTCTCTGCCTGGCAGGAGAACACAACAGGAAATACACACATCACATGCATTTAAAGCCTCAGGTAGTTCTATTGTGTTTAGTTACGTTCGCTCATCTTTCTCTGATTATTCAGGTCATGCACATTTAACGGATTTCAACATCGCTACAATAATCAAGGACGGCGAGCGAGCCACAGCCTTAGCGGGAACCAAACCTTACATGGGTGAGTCTCTTATGACACATCAAAACATTTAGTGTAAGCCTCGGATGGCACGCTGACGGCGGTCACACTGCACTCAAACGCAGGAGACCGGAATGACGGTGCTCCATTATGCTTAGAATCAAGGTATCCTGGAGTGACTCCAGCCAGGTCTCCTTAGCAACCAAATTGGCCCAGTTGCTAGGGAGGGTAGAGTCACATGGCGTAACCTCCTCGTGGTGGTGATTAGTGGTTCTCTCAATGGGGCGTGTGGTGAGTTGTGTGTGGATCGTGGAGAGTAGCATGAGCCTCCACATGATGTGAGTCTCCTTAGCAACCAAATTGGCCCGGTTGCTAGGGAGGGTAGAGTCACATGGGGTAACCTCCTCGTGGTCACTATAATGTGGTTCGCTCTCTGTGGGGCGTGTGGTGAGTTGTGTGTGGATGCCGCGGAGAATAGCGTGAAGGCCCGGTTGCTAGGGAGGGTAGAGTCACATGGGGTAACCTCCTCGTGGTGGTGATTAGTGGTTCTCTCAATGGGGCGTGTGGTGAGTTGTGTGTGGATCGTGGAGAGTAGCATGAGTCTCCACATGCTGTGAGTCTCCTTAGCAACCAAATTGGCCTGGTTGCTAGGGAGGGTAGGGTCACATGGGGTAACCTCCTCGTGGTTGTGATTAGTGGTTCTCGCTCTCAATGGGGCGTGTGGTGAGTTGTGTGTGGATCGTGGAGAGTAGCATGAGTCTCCACATGCTGTGAGTCTCCTTAGCAACCAAATTGGCCTGGTTGCTAGGGAGGGTAGAGTCACATGGGGTAACCTCCTCGTGGTGGTGATTAGTGGTTCTCTCAATGGGGCGTGTGGTGAGTTGTGTGTGGATCGTGGAGAGTAGCATGAGTCTCCACATGCTGTGAGTCTCCTTAGCAACCAAATTGGCCTGGTTGCTAGGGAGGGTAGGGTCACATGGGGTAACCTCCTCGTGGTTGTGATTAGTGGTTCTCGCTCTCAATGGGGCGTGTGGTGAGTTGTGTGTGGATCGTAGAGAGTAGCATGAGCCTCCACATGCTGTGAGTCTCCTTAGCAACCAAATTGGGCTGGTTGCTAGGAAGGCTAGTCACATGGGGTAACCTCCTCGTGGTGGTGATTAGTGGTTCTCGCTCTCAATGGGGCGTGTGGTGAGTTGTGTGTGGATCGTAGAGAGTAGCATGAGCCTCCACATGCTGTGAGTCTCCTTAGCAACCAAATTGGGCTGGTTGCTAGGAAGGCTAGTCACATGGGGTAACCTCCTCGTGGTGGTGATTAGTGGTTCTCGCTCTCAATGGGGCGTGTAGTGAGTTGTGTGTGGATCGTAGAGAGTAGCATGAGCCTCCACATGCTGTGAGTCTCCTTAGCAACCAAATTGGGCTGGTTGCTAGGAAGGCTAGTCACATGGGGTAACCTCCTCATGGTGGTGATTAGTGGTTCTCGCTCTCAATGGGGCGTGTGGTGAGTTGTGTGTGGATCTTGGAGAGTAGCATGAGCCTCCACATGCTGTGAGTCTCCTTAGCAACCAAATTGGCCCGGTTGCTAGGGAGGGTAGAGTCACATGGGGTAACCTCCTCGTGGTCACTATAATGTGGTTCGCTCTCGGTGGGGCGTGTGGTGAGTTGTGCGTGGATGCCGCTGAGAATAGCGTGAAGCCTCCACACGCGCTACGTCTCCATGGTAACACGCTCAACAAGTCACGTGATAAGATGCGCGGATTGACGGTCTCAGATGCGGAGGCAACCGAGATTCGTCCTCCGCCACCCGGATTGAGGCGAGTGACTACGCCACCACGAGGACTCAGAGCGCATTGGGAATTGGGCGTTACAGATTGGGGAGAAAATCAATAATAAAAAATAAAAAGGATGTTTAGTACACAGTCTTGTATCTTGATTTTCAAATACTTTTTTTGCTTCAAACCACCATTTTTTTTGTTGTTGTTGTTATTTTGTGTTTATTTTGATCATTCATTTGAGTACAATCATACAGTATATTTCAGGTTACATATAGTGCTCAATGCAATCACAAAGTGTCTTTACAATTACAGGTATGTACATTTACCTAATGTGTTTTAAATATATATTGTACTCCAGGTTTGTTTAATTGTTTTTCAACAGAAAATAAATAAAAATAAGAAGGGTACCAAAAGAAAGGAAATTTAAAAAAAAATAAAAGGGGGGTAACTATATACATCCAGGGAGAGAACATGTGTCCTAGTTAGATTCCATCCTTAACAACCTCAAATGACTTATTATTATAATCTCAAGTGACTTATGAGAATTATTATTACATACACATGCAGACATATATTATTAACATATACATTATATATTAATCTTCATCTATAAGTATCAAACCACCATTTTGAATGTTGTGATTCACCTCACAGCTGGTTGCCAAGATTGCCCAGATGTCTGTTTTAGCTCATTTCATCTGGAAAGCTTCACAATCGAATTAACATCAGCTAAACATCCGAGAGGAAACGTAAAACATACTGTAAATGTTCCAGATGTGAACACACACGTCCAATAGACGTCTGGGTGACGTACGTGTGGTATCATGGCTTATAACTCTTTTAGGAAGGATTTTGTGGAATAAAATGAATTGGGAAAAATACTTGAAAAGTGGGCGGGCACTGTTTGTCAGAACACCCCTAAATGGTACCTATAATTTCATGCTGATAGTCTGAAGTCTTAGTTTCCTGTGTGTCATGTCTCTGAACAGCCCCAGAGATCTTCCAGTCATTCGTGAGTGGAGGAACAGGTTATGCATTAGAGGTGGACTGGTGGTCGTTGGGCGTGACGATTTTCGAGGTGCTGCGAGGTTGGGTAAGATGAACAACTGCTTTTATGATGGGTGGCTTATTTGTCGTTTTCTCCCAGTTTACTTCAGTTACCAACTGGAAAACCCAGTTTAAGCTGCTATCTGTTTAGGAACATGGATGCTGGTTTTAAGCTGGGCATCGGCTGGTTGACCTGCCACCAATGCAAGTCACTGGGGTTTAATCTGTAAACATTAAAATACTGTTTCACAAGTATAGACACAAGACATAAACAATATGTGTGTTAACATGATTTTACTGACATATAATCACGCACTGACCACATCTGTGTGAAGATATACACAATTTTACAACTCTGTTGCCATGACGATGTTAAGTCATAAATAGGGTTGCAAAGGGGCGGAACATTTCCGGTAAATTTTGGAAATATTGGAAAAAACGTTGAGAACTCGCTATATGCTGCTGCATCTTTGTGGCATTCTTATCTGAGGTCTTTGCACATGTACACAGCCTTTCCTTCTACACTGGCACAGGTGAAATGACACATCAGATGGCACATGTGGCATTGTTCTGTAGAATAAGATGAGAAATAAAGCTAATGCCATGCACAGATGTATAAATAGTTAGCTAAACAATTGGAATATTCTGGAATGGTAAAAATATTTTACCATTGATGCTGGACAAATGAATAGAAATGTGCAAGATGAATGGAGTTCTCCTCAAGCAGCTAAATCAAACCTAACCTGCACTCTTGTATGAGAACTTGCAGAAGAAACAGCATCACAGTTGAGCTAGCTAGCACCATGTTAGCTAGCCTCTTAAATTGTCAATGAAATGGTTTAGCTAGCTTACATTTAACATATTGATTTACTGGCTAGCTACAGTATAAACACATTTTGAATCAGTATTTGCTTGTTAAACTTTAATACCATAGATCAAATGTTTACCCTGGTAATATTATTAAAACTATCTTGACTGGATGTATTGAGCTCAAATGCAGTAGTGTGCTTCAATAGTCCTGCTGTAGGGATTATCCTGCAGTATGTGCATGTGATTGAGGAATGTGCAGGGAAGAAACTGAATTTGCATTAAATCTGGTTGTTTTAACTAAGATTAAGCTGCAAGATGTTTTTTTCCAATTACATTGAAGTTTCCTGTTATAGGCTAACCTACTTCTGTTTATTCCCATATATTCCATTTATTCCGTTAATTCCCATATATTCCGTTAATTCCCATATATTCAATTTATTCCCATATATTCCATTTATTCCGTTAATTCCCATATATTCCATTTATTCCCATTAATTCCCATATATTCCATTTATTCCCGTTAATTCCCTTATATTCCAATTTATTCCAATATATTCCTGTATATTCCATTTATTCCCGTTAATTCCCATATATTCCCGTTAATTCCCATATATTCCATTTATTCCCGTTAATTCCCATATATTCAATTTATTCCCATATATTCCATTTATTCCTGTTAATTCACATATATTCCCGTATATTCCATTTATTCTCGTTAATTCCCATTTATTCCCATATATTCCCGTTAATTCCCATATATTCAATTTATTCCCATATATTCCATTTATTCTCATTAATTCCCATATATTCCATTTAATTCCCATTTATTCCCGTTAATTCCCATATATTCAATTTATTCCCATTAATTCCCATATATTCCATTTATTCCCGTTAATTCCCATATATTCCATTTATTCCCGTTAATTCCCATATATTCCATTTAATTCCCATTTATTCCCGTATATTCCCGTTAATTCCCATATATTCCATTTATTCCCGTTAATTCACATATATTCCATTTATTCCCGTTAATTCCCTTATATTCCAATTTATTCCAATATATTCCTGTATATTCCATTTATTCCCGTTAATTCCCATATATTCCCGTTAATTCCCATATATTCAATTTATTCCCATATATTCTATTTATTCCCGTTAATTCACTTATATTCCCGTGTGTTCCATTTATTCTCGTTAATTCCCATTTATTCCCATATATTCCTGTTAATTCCCATATATTCAATTTATTCCCATTAATTCCCATATATTCCATTTATTCCCGTTAATTCCCATATATTCAATTTATTCCCGTTAATTCACATATATTCCCGTATATTCCATTTATTCCCGTTAATTCCCATTTATTCCCATATATTCCCGTTAATTCCCACATATTCAATTAATTCCCATATATTCCATTTATTCCCATTAATTCCCATTTATTCCCGTTAATTCCCATATATTCCCGTTAATTCCTGTATATTCCCATTTATTCCCGTTAATTCCCATTTATTCCCATATATTCCCGTTAATTCCCATATATTCAATTTATTCCCATATATTCCATTTATTCTCATTAATTCCCATATATTCCATTTAATTCCCATTTATTCCCGTATATTCCCGTTAATTCCCATATATTCAATTTATTCCCATATATTCCATTTATTCCCGTTAATTCCCATATATTCCATTTATTCCCGTTAATTCCCTTATATTCCAATTTATTCCAATATATTCCCGTATATTCCATTTATTCCCGTTAATTCACATACATTCCCGTATATTCCATTTATTCCCGTTAATTCCCATTTATTCCCATATATTCCCGTTAGTTCCCATATATTCAATTTATTCCCATTAATTCCCATATATTCCCGTTAATTCCCATATATTCCCGTTAATTCCCATATATTCCCGTTAATTCCCATTTATTCCCATATATTCCCGTTAATTCCCATATATTCAATTTATTCCCATATATTCCATTTATTCTCATTAATTCCCATATATTCCATTTATTCCCATTTATTATTCCCGTTAATTCCCATATATTCCCGTTAATTCCCATTTATTCCCATATATTCCCGTTAATTCCCATATATTCAATTTATTCCCATATATTCCATTTATTCTCATTAATTCCCATATATTCCATTTATTCCCATTTATTCCCGTTAATTCCCATATATTCAATTTATTCCCATTAATTCCCATATATTCCCGTTAATTCCCATATATTCCCGTTAATTCCCATATATTCCCGTATATTCCATTTATTCCCGTTAATTCCCATATATTCCCGTTTATTCCCATATATTCCATTTATTCTCATTAATTCCCATATATTCCATTTATTCCCATTTATTCCCGTTAATTCCCATATATTCAATTTATTCCCATTATATTCCAATTATATTCTCATTAATTCCCATATATTCCATTTATTCCGTTAATTCCCATATATTCAATATATTCCGTATATTCCATTTATTCCGTTAATTCCCATATATTACCGTTAATTCCCATATATTCCGTTTATTCCCATATATTCCATTTTTTCACGTTAATTCCCATATATTCCAATGGAAAATTTCCAGAATTTTGCAACCCTAGTCATAAACCCTAAAAATCTCAAATGACTGTAACAATGACAATTTAAATAACTTTACAGCTCAAATAATCCACTTGTTTTAACAGAAGGTTTAATGTTAGTGCTTTTATAAAATTATAAGCTTCACATTTCTGCCTTTAAACCCTTTAAAAATAAACCCCATTGACTTCCATTGTAAGTGTCTCACTGGAACACACATTTGTGCTTGTATTAAAGAAAAGGAGGAACGAGTCGAAATAAATTTTTGTCCTAATCAATATTATGCCACAAATGCTGTCGATTGAGATGAACCCAGAATATTCCTTTAAACTGGAACTGGTTTGCTGTTGGTCGATATGGATCAGCAAGAATCCAGCTACCAGACTGATTCAATTTAAGCTGGGTTTTCCATCAGGGTTCAGTAGGGTGATTTGCTCACTGACAGAAAGACCAGCACGGTTGGCCACCAGTATATCTTGTGTTTTAGACACTAATTCCCAGTATGAGATGCTGATGTAATAAACAAGCAAGAAAACACTGGCTCATACCGGTCTTTTCTGCAGTGCTGCTGTCCTGTTTCAGATTTAGATGTTTTTTTATTTAGCTGTCTCTCTCTCTCTCTGTCTCTATGTCTCTCTCTCAGAGGCCGTACGATATTCACGGCAGTAACTCCGTTGAGTCTCTTCTGCAGTTGTTCAGTACAGTCAGTGTTCAGTACAGCTCAACATGGCACAAAGATCTCATCGCTCTGCTGAGAAAGGTGAGACCAGCACGAGCACAACCAGACGAAATATAAACAATTGATAACTGATGGTTTCTAGAGCTTTGCTTAGTGGTTGCTAGGAGATCCCGGGTTGTTGCTAGGTGGTTACTTACAGGTCAGCATCACAAGAGTCCTGCACCTTTACGTTTCTGATATTCTGATTTCTGCTCTATTTTCCTTTTGGCCTGTTAACGAGATTAATCAGTGGTTGTCTTACGATTGACATAATGAACCCCCCTGACAGTAAAAGATCCATCTTGTGATTTTAAGAATCGATATCAGGATCATTAAACTAACACTGTGATTATTGTGATACAGCAACAGGTCATGTCAGTTAATATTAATGTGCTTTGCATGCAGATACTTTCATGCAGTTCTTCAGACAAAATGTCAAATAAAATAGGATTTCTGAATGTATTTTTATATATTTTTTTAAATATGTGACATTTACACAGTTGGAGAAGCTGTTAAACATTAAAACAGGCACCATACTTGTCACATGCTGCACTTGCCCAATCAATGTTTTAATCTCATAAATATGCAAATGAGAACATTAACCCAGCGGTTTACAAACATACAGTGTGAAGTCTCGAAGCATGAATACATTGTGAAACATGGAGCACACACACACACACACACACACACACACACTCACTCACACATACACACACACTCGCACACATACACACTCACTCAGTCATACATACACACACACACTCACACACACACTCACACATACACACTCACTCAGTCATACATACACACACACTCTCCATTCACTCACACACATACACACACACACACACACACACAGATACACATACACTCACTCACTCACTCATACACATGCTCTCCCATTCACACATTCACACACACAGAGATACACACACACAGATACACATACACTCACTCACTACTACTCACTCACTCACTCACACATGCTCTCCATTCACACACACACACACTCACACACACACTCACTCACTCACACACACATGCTCTCCCATTTACACACACACACACACAGACACACACACAGGATACACACACGGATCTCACTCACTCACACAGATGCTCCACATACACACACGATACACTCTACACTCACTCACTCACTCACTCATACACATGCTCTCCCATTCACACACACACACACACAGAGATACACATACACAGAGATACACATACACTCACTCACTCACTCATACACATGCTCTCCCATTCACACACACACACACACAGAGATACACATACACTCACTCACTCACTCACTCACACACATGCTCTCCCATTCACACACACACACACACACACAGAGATACACACACACACACACACACACACACACACACAGAGATACACATACACACACTCACTCACTCACTCACACACATGCTCTCCCATTCACACACACACAGATACACATACACAGAGATACACATACACTCACTCACTCACTCACTCATACACATGCTCTCCCATTCACACACACAGATACACATACACAGAGATACACATACACTCACTCACTCACTCACTCATACACATGCTCTCTCATTCACACACACACACAGAGATACACACAGAGATACACATACACTCACTCACTCACTCACTCACACACATGCTCTCCCATTCTCACACACACACACACACGAGATACACATACACTCACTCACTCACTCATCACACATGCTCTCCCATTCACACACACACACACAGAGATACACATACACTCACTCACTCACTCACTCACACATGCTCTCCCATTCTCACACACACACACAGAGATACACATACACTCACTCACTCACTCACTCACACATGCTCTCCCATTCTCACACACACACACACACACAGAGATACACATACACTCACTCACTCACTCACTCACTCATACACATGCTCTCCCATTCACACACACACACACACAGAGATACACATACACTCACTCACTCACTCACTCATACACATGCTCTCCCATTCTCACACACACACACAGAGATACACATACACTCACTCACTCACACATACACATGCTCTCCCATTCACACACACACACACGAGATATACACATACACTCACTCACTCACTCACTCACTCACTCATACACATGCTCTCCCATTCACACACACACACACAGAGATACACATACACTCACTCACTCACTCACTCATACACATGCTCTCCCATTCTCACACACACACACAGAGATACACATACACTCACTCACTCACACATACACATGCTCTCCCATTCACACACACACACACACGAGATACACATACACTCACTCACTCACTCACTCACTCACTCACACATACACATGCTCTCCCATTCACACACACACACAGAGATACACATACACTCACTCACTCACACATACACATGCTCTCCCATTCACACACACACA
>NC_068299.1:546951-561951 GCF_025860055.1 Xyrauchen texanus | reverse complement strand
ACATACACAGAGATACACACACACAGATACACATACACAGAGATACACACACACAGATACACATACACAGAGATACACATACACTCACTCACTCACTCACTCATACACATGCTCTCCCATTCACACACACACACACACACACACACACAGAGATACACATACACTCACTCACTCACTCACACACATGCTCTCCCATTCACACATTCACACACACAGAGATTCACTCACACACATGCTCTCCCATTCACACACACAGAGATACACATACACAGAGATACACATACACAGAGATACACTCACTCACTCACTCACTCACACATACACATGCTCTCCCATTCACACACACACACACACACACACAGAGATACACACACACTCACTCACTCACTCACTCACTCATACACATGCTCTCCCATTCACACACACACACACACACACACACACACTCACACTGTAAAAATGAAGCATTCACACATTCACACTCTGGTTCAGGCGTGTCGTCTCATCAGAATCTCTGTGGATCTGTTCTTTCTGTCTGAAGCATTTGGGAATTATAGCACTGCACCCAAAACAATCTGAAGATAGTGTCTCCGTGACAACAGAGAATACCGCCGGGTGTGACACAGTCACACGTTGAGCTGGACCGCTATCAGTGTTTTATAAAACAGAATCACTTTTGTTATGACTTCACAGACAGACAGAAGAATCCAACGTCTCTGAACTCAAACTGATAGTCCCTGATTGTCTGTATCTCAGCTGCCGACTCAACTGCGCCACCTATGTGTGACTGTCAAGGCGAGTTGTGCGTTTATTGGCAACTGAAATGGTCGTTTACAGATCAAACGATGGCAAGCAGAGAAAGAAATAATGTCCAAATCACTATTAAAGCCCATATGTAATAAACCCACTTACACTCAACACATTCATCTCTTTGTTGACACATGACCAGGGGCGGAGCAAGGTGTTTTCCACAGGGGTGGCCGGGCAGGGGCCATACAGACGGGACGGGGACGTGTGGCAACCTTGGTGTGCACACATGATGGGTGCTTCTCATTAATGAAAGTGTGCCTCCTCGTATCCTCATCATCCTTGCTTCCTTTTCTAACGTTCTCTTGTATAACTAATGCATATGCGTGTTGTCGAATATGATATGCTCCACCCAGTGCAACCGAATATTTCAGAACACCGTTGCTTCCTCGCTCAAGCGTCAATTTAGAAAATGTATATATCCTTCATGATGGCAAACTTTGAACAGTTTCCGGGTCACGGGCTCAAAGATGGAGGAGTGAGGAAACGAGGACACACCTTTAAAAAAATGAGAAGCACCAGATAACTTCCGACTCGACCCCGCCCACTCATGGTGAGCTTGTGTATCTCAGCGAGTATTGACGCTGACTACCACACCTGGAGTCGTGAGTTTGAATTTAGGGCGTGCTGAGTGACTCCAGTCAGGTCTCCTTAGCAACCAAATTGGCCTGGTTGCTAGGGAGGGTAGAGTCGCATGGGGTAACCTCCTCGTGGTGGTGATTAGTGGTTCTCTCAATGGGGCGTGTGGTGAGTTGTGTGTGGATCGTGGAGAGTAGCATGATCCTCCACATGCTGAGAGTCTCCTTAGCAACCAAATTGGGCCGGTTGCTAGGGAGGGTAGAGTCACATGGGGTAACCTCCTCGTGGTGGTGATTAGTGGTTCTCTCAATGGGGCGTGTGGTGGGTTGTGTGTGGATCGTGGAGAGTAGCATGAGCCTCCACATGCTGTGAGTCTCCTAAGCAACCAAATTGGGCCGGTTGCTAGGGAGGGTAGAGTCACATGGGGTAACCTCCTCGTGGTGGTGATTAGTGGTTCTCTCAATGGGGTGTGTGGTGAGTTGTGTGTGGATCGTGGAGAGTAGCATGAGCCTCCACATGCTGTGAGTCTCCTTAGCAACCAAATTGGCCAGGTTGCTAGGGAGGGTAGAGTCACATGGGGTAACCTCCTCGTGGTGGTGATTAGTGGTTCTCACTCTCAATGGGGTGTGTGGTGAGTTGTGTGTGGATCGTGGAGAGTAGCATGAGCCTCCACATGCTGTGAAACTCCTTAGCAACCAAATTGGCCCGGTTGCTAGGGAGGGTAGAGTCACATGGGGTAACCTCCTCGTGGTGGTGATTAGTGGTTCTCTCAATGGGGCGTGTGGTGAGTTGTGTGTGGATCGTGGAGAGTAGCATGAGTCTCCACATGCTGTGAGTCACCGCGGTGTCATGCACAACAAGTCACGTGATCAGATGCGCGGATTGACGGTCTCAGAAGCGGAGGCAACTGAGATTCGTTCTCCGCCACCCGGATTGAGGCGAGTAACCACGCCACCACGAGGACCTGCTAAGTACTTGCAATTGGGAGAAAAAGGGATTAAAAATATAAAAAGCTTGTGTTGTTTTTTTTTTGCATGACAAAGCAAAACATTTTAACTTGTAAATCGACGTTTACCATCCTCACGTTAATATTTTGTATTTCGATTGGTATCTAAAACACTTTCAGCTGATTATTCAAGTGTTTTATCACACATTAACGATTGTTATTTTGAAATGATTGTGCACATAAAATGCACATCTACGAGTCGAGCCTTACATCCTGTTTCTCTCATCATCACTCGTCATTACTGAAGTGGGTTTAATACGTTTACCAACACAGTCCTGTCATGGTCAGCAGGTGTGAAAGATTGTTTGTTCTGACCATCTCTTGTGAGTTCATGTTCTTATTCTCTCTTGTTGTGTTTTACTCTGTAGTTATTAACTGTAAACCCAGAGCATCGCTTCAGTAGTCTGGCTCAAATGCAGACGGCGCCCTACCTCTCCGATGTCAGCTGGGACGATGTGTTCGAGAAGAAGATGGAACCCGGCTTTGTTCCCAATGTGAGATCAACTCAAATGAGTGACATCAAACACACACAGCCACGATCCAAAACGTACACCCGCCAAGTCATGTCTTCTTGAGATTTGAGAGGAATCGTCTTATAGACGGTTAACATATGAGCAAACAACCTAAAAATGGCGTCTCCCAGATGTAAACACATATCAATCGTCCTGGTGATGTACCTGTGCTATCACGGTAGTGTTCGCTGTTTCACATGTCGTGTTCTTGCTGTGTGTGTGTGTGCGCAGAAAGGTCGTCTCCATTGTGACCCGACCTTCGAACTGGAAGAGATGATTCTGGAGTCTCGTCCACTTCATAAAAAGAAAAAACGACTCGCCAAAAACCGCTCGAGAGACAACAGCAAAGATTCACAGTCTGTGAGTGACACCTACACACACCCTCATACCTCCTCAAAATGAGTTTCTAGTTGTATGTGATATTTAAGAATAATCTCTCAGATAATGTCGTTCTGCTCTGGAGCTTGAATCTCACGCTGGTCAGGTGTCGTGCCGTTGAAAGAGCGAAAGGGCAACACTGTTATTCTCAGTTTATCCATCAAACACCTGCTCAAACGCGATTTCCTCAGAATTGGAACAGCCGCCAGGAAATAATTCACACAGGATGCGTTCTTGCTTTACGTTTACATTAATACATTTGTCAGATGCTTTTATCCAAAGCGACTTACAGTGCACTTATTACAGGGACAATCCCCCCGGAGCAACCTGGAGTTAAGTGTCTTACTCAAGGACACAATGGTGGTGACTGTGGGGATCGAACCAGCAACCTTCTGAGTACCAATGTATTATACAGAGCACTTATTACAGGGACAATCCCCCCGGAGCAACCTGGAGTTAAGTGCCTTACTCAAGGACACAATGGTGGTGACTGTGGGGATCAAACCAGCAACCTTCTGAGTACCAATGTATTATACAGAGCACTTATTACAGGGACAATCCCCCCCGGAGCAACCTGGAGTTAAGTGTCTTACTCAAGGACACAATGGTGGGGATCGAACCAGCAACCTTCTGATTACCAGTTATGTGCTTTAGCCCACTATGCCACGAGGTGGCTCATCTAGTTTTCCAAAAATCGAGATGAGCATAATGGAATGGAACAAAAAGCAAGCGCCTCGATACACATTTGGAACTGTTTTTTGGAACACCCAATTCCCAATGCGCTCCAAGTCCTCGTGGTGGCGTAGTGACTCGCCTCAATCCGGGTGGCGGAGGACGAATCTCAGTTGCCTCCGCGTCTGAGGCCGTCAATCCGCGCATCTTATCACGTGACTTGTTGAGCGAGTTACCGTGGAGACGTAGCGCGTGTGGAGGCTTCACGCTATTCTCCGCAGCATCCACGCACAACACACCACACGCCCCACCGAGAGCGAGAACCACATTATAGTGACCACGAGGAGGTTACCCCATGTGACTCTACCCTCCCTAGCAACCAGGCCAATTTGGTTGCTAAGGAGACCTGGCTGGAGTCACTCACCACACGCCCCACCGAGAGCGAGAACCACATTATAGTGACCACGAGGAGGTTACCCCATGTGACTCTACCCTCCCTAGCAACCGGGCCAATTTGGTTGCTAAGGAGACCTGACTGGAGTCACTCAGCACGCCCTGGATTCAAACGCACAACTCCAGGAGTGATAGTCAGTGTCAATACTCGCTGAGATACCCAGACCCCCACAACTCATGGTTTACTGCTTTATTAGAGTATTCGATTTTTTTAAATGTCGGGACTTTCTCTGTAGCATCTTGGCAAATTAATAAATAATGCATGACACCGCGGAGACTCACAGCATGTGGAGACTCATGCTACTCTCCACGATCCACACACAACTCACCACACACCCCATTGAGAGAACCACTAATCACCACCACGAGGAGGTTACCCCATGTGACCCTACCCTCCCTAGCAACCGGGCCAATTTGGTTGCTAAGGAGACTCACAGCATGTGGAGACTCATGCTACTCTCCACGATCCACACACAACTCACCACACGCCCCATTGAGAGAACCACTAATCACCACCACGAGGAGGTTACCCATGTGACTCTACCCTCCCTAGCAACCGGGACAATTTGGTTGCTATGGAGATCCAATTTGGTTGCTATCCCCAAAACTTCTCATAAACACTATGTACCCACCAGATTTGTGAGTAAAGCGTGTGTATGTTAGAGGATTCCAAGCATCCGTAAATGCTGCCAGTGCCCCGGGACCCTTGACGGTCCGGAGGTGCCCGGGGCTTTAAGGCTGCGCAATCTAGTTTGATGACCCCCAACCCCCCGCTTGAAACCCCTTTTGGAAACCCCAACGCCCCACCTCCAGCTCAACAAATTTGGTGCATGAACAATGAACCCCCCCGCTCAACTTTTGGGAGGAGGGGGGCCCTTGGAGATAATTGGCCCCAGGGCCTTTGCAAGGCATAATCAAACCATGAATCCAAACTCCGGGCAAGGGGCACTAAGGGAAGGATCGCATCCAAAGTTCCTGTGGATGGGGCCTCGCAGCTGGGGGAGGCAGGGAGAGACACGTCGGGGATCGGGGCTCCGACCCGAGGCAGGAGCGCTGAGGAGAACCTCCAAGCACTTACCTTGCTTCGTGCGCCCGGCACAAGGCGGGCTGGCGACTGAGAAGGAGGGCCTCTCGGGGCATCCTCGAAACTCATCACCGGTGGCTGGCCGGGGATGTGGTTTGTGTGGTGCAGCATGGCATGAGAAGGTTCGTGATGCAATCGCCCGGTGTTCGCGGGGGCGGCGACCAAGAATGCCAACGATCTAACCTGAGGAGAGAGGAAACTGCTATTGTTTGAAGTTTGAAGTTATGCAGACACAGATTGGCAAACACTATCTCAGACCTGCAGGTGGCGCTGTCAAGAATCCCCAGTTGTGTAGAACCCGGGTCTTTCTGCGGAGGTCTGGTTATTTGCTTTGTCCATCATGTTGCTCCGGGCCCTCAAAGAAGTCCTTCTTTGCCATTTATGGTAATTCCTCTGCCTATAATGCTCTATAAAACTCATGGAAATCCCTATAATGAATAATGTTGCTCTACCCGAAAATATTTCTTATGCATGGAGTAGAATTAGCTCACAAGCCACAGTGATGTCTTATTTGCTCTTTTAAATCAGTTCTTTTCAATTAATTGGTCAAAACGATTCCCAAATTGGTCTAAATGATTCGTTAGCAGATGCACAGAAATCACAAACGACAGCCTCAAAGAGTGTTATACTCTCAACTAAGTGTGCCGCACGAGCCCTCAAAAATGAAGCCAAAACGTCTCGATCGCCCCCCAGTGGCTGGTCCTAGTATAGGTCATAAGCCCCGCCTCCCCATGTTATTCAACGGGACGTGAGACCAACTAAACAATTAAATTACACTTCACATATCTTTTTTCCAAAGATAGTTTCTGTCATTTACTGTCGTTTCTATCACGTTGATGTCATTTCAAGTGTTTGTTTTCAAAATAAGTTTGTTTTTAGTTATTTGATGCTATAAAAACGCTGCTGTGACATCATGATTGACAGCTGTGATTGACAGGTTCTCTGAGTGAAGTAGTCACTGAAGCACCAACTGACTTTTTTCGGGATCTTCGGAGGACTGAGGAGATTGGAGCTTTAAATGTAATATCTAAATTTCTATAATTAATTATTTCACACCGTCATAAGTGAAAAGTCAAAAGTGCAGGGGCGTGTGCTTGCGATTGATTCAGCGAGAGTGAGGGCGGGGCCTTGATTTCGCGGCTTTACTTCCTGCTCACTACTGCGCAGGTCTGGTCCCGAAATCGCAACTGCGCAGACTCGAGTCCCAAGTTGTCAGCGCCATATCGGGACACTGGCGGCTTCAGTTCTCACCAATGGAAAAGAGCGAAGGGGCGTCGGCCATCTTTTTTTACAGAGAGTATGCTCTCAACTCACTACTTACACAATTAACATTCAATTCTGTAGAACTCAGTAGAAATGCAATGAAAAAAGTCGTATTATCTGTAAGAATGACTGACGTCCACATTCTACGACTGAAGGGTTATCATGTCGCAAATCCCTCTCATCAGACGGTATTATCCTGCTATATTCCTAGTGATTCCAGAAACCCAAATCCATCATTACTGCACCTCTAATCAGATCACAGTTCATTGAGATGATGTCAGCTGTATTTCAGCGAGTTCTGGCAGAGAGAAGCAAGCCGCTCTGTAGATGCAGGAGCGGATGGATTATTACCTGGATGATTAAATTAGGAAGCTCTCAGTGCTGTTGTCAGTCCTGGAGCTTCTCCAGGCTATTTTTGGTTCCAAGCATCAGATATGAAGCTCAGCAGAACAACAAAAGTGTTCGCTCTGGGAACTAAAGGTGTGGGAGTTTGACGCTGTCTGGCTGCTAGTTAGTCGATTGATTCACTCGTTTCTTATTGTGTCTTTGTGTCTCTTTAACTGCAGGAGAACGAGTATCTTCAGGAGTGCCTTGATGTCGTCCAGCAGGAATTCATGATCTTCAACCGTGAGAAGTGAGACCGCATCAAACACTGTAGCTCTTCCAAACTGTAGTGTGCTGCCTAACTAGATAGCATTATTAGTTATCGAACCAATGCTATAGCCTGACACGCACCTCTTCAAAGATGGAACAACGCGTCATGGCGACGCAGACCAAAACAGCTGTGATTGGTCCGCCAAGATGACACTTAATTTTTACGCTTTAAACGGCATTTTGTGTTGGACAAGCGAGTAACTATTAATGAATTTGATTCAAAAGTATCAAAAGTCATATTTATTTATTTATTATTATTAAGCGACTTCAAAGCAAGCATACGGTACATGCCTGATTTATAATAAATAACTGAGGCTACGTCTCGATGGTAACGTGCACAACAGGTCACGTGATCAGATGTGCGGATTGACGGTCTCAGACGCGGAGGCAACTGAGGTTACGGCTACATTACTCCGGATACATTTGAAAATGGCGTTTTCGTTTCAAAACGCTCTCCGTCCACGCTAACGTTTTCAAGCGTTTTCCAAAAGTTGCTCGTCCACACCGAAACGTATGAAAACGCTTAAATCGCGTCACTGCGCTCACGGGAAATCCTGCTGCATGTTCAGTCTGAAATGCGATTGTCCTCGTGTTCCGTCGCCGGAGTAAACTTCCCGTCGCCTTTGAAGGAACACAATGTTGTACAAAGTGACATTTATTTTTTAACAACGCTATCAAAGTGAGTATCAGACACAGCAGCGCCACTATAACACGGGCCGCCATCTTGATTGTTTTGGTTGGATAGATCACATGACTAAAAATGCGTCATCGTTTTCCAAAGCATCCGTTTTCACAGTCCACACTACGACGCCAAAACGGCGCTTTCAAATGTATCCACTTTGGAGTGCGTTTACTAAAAGCTCAGTTTTCCCGGATAAAAACGGCGTCTCGGTGTGGACGGAGAGAAAAAGATGCTGTAAGGGGGTTCAGATGGGCAAGGAGGAGGCGAGAACCGGCTTGTCAATATAAATAATAATTTAATTAAACTCAAAACCAAAAGCACAAACATAAACACACACATGATGGACATGCCCTTAATTCTCTCTCTCTCGAACTGTCGTCACCAGCCGCCTTTATCCCTAGCCCGGCCCCCTCCGCTCCACACTCCTCCCAGCGTTACCTTAGGCCGGGGTGCCACCGGCATGACCTACATCCCCCCCCCGTCTTTCCCTGGGGAGGGGCGTGCTTTGCGCCCCATCAGGTCATCCCCGCCTTACTCAACCTGGGAGGAGACAGGAGGGGAAAACAACAACAACAAAAAATAGGTGAGGGAAAAGGCCAACACGTTGCGAGAGAGAGAGGAGAGAGATAAGCTCACTCACCGGATCTCTGATGTACCGTCGCGTGGTCCTCGAAAACTACGCCACACTCTCCGGAGGACGACAGCCACTCCTCTCTGGGCGAACCGGAGTCAAACCTACGACCCCCAGCGGACAGAACGCCCCTCCGCTTTTCTGACGGCGCCTGGGGACATTCCTCCGCCCCTGGCAGCGGCTCCATCGCTCCGGGGAATCCAGTCCCCATTACGCCCGTGGGCGGCGGCCATTCCCAGCGTCGAGGCGGTCGGGCTACTCCGTCACCCGGCAGATGGTAGCGGCGCTCCCCTGGGTGGACGGTAGTGTTGAAACCTTCCCGGGTTTCGGCACCAATGTAAGGGGGTTAAAAACCAAAACACACAAACATAAACACACATGACGGACATGCCCGTAATTATCTCTCTCTAGAACTGTTGTCACCGGCCGCCTTTATCCCTTGCGCGCCCCATCAGGCCCCGCCCCCCCCTCCGCTCCACAGATGCGCTTTCAAACGAGAACGTATTAGTGCGGACTAGGCCTAAATCTCAACATGTTCACATGCTTTGATGAACTCGTTTTGTGAATGCTACAATAATTTAATAAATACTTTTGAAACCACAGATTGCATTGCTTTCGTTTATTAATGAAAAGTTTGATTACAGTATTACAGAAATGGCATTTTCTTACAATGTGACTGACCAACGCAGAACTATAAATGTAAGCCATGAGCTTGGCGCTAGAAGAGTAAACCTCTCTTTAGCTCTTACTAGAGCGTTTCATGAATCAGTTTCATGATGGTTAGGATGCTGCCTTAGAAGACAGCTGCCTGTGTAGACAGTAGATAGCGGCTCACTAGGGTTCCGGAGCTTATGTGAGTGTGTGTCTCTTTAAATGTACAGAAAACGCAGCAGTTATATTCTCTCTCCAGAGAGGAAAAATATCACTGCAGTTGTGCTCTAAATTATTACCTCATTTATTATTTACCAGCGTCTGCCTCCCTCTCTTTCTGCTGTAATTTATGTTTCTGATGCTATATGTAAAACTGACACATTATTCATGAACGTTTGTACATCACATAATTTGCTGCTGTATCTGCCTGTGCAGCACACTGCTTGAACTCTTATGATTGTTAGTCGTGTTTAAGTCCAGCATCTCTATCATTATTGCTCATAGTGATCTGATCCAACCTATAACAGGAGTAAACATTCAGTGTGTTTGTGCTCCAGATATAAATGATCCCTCAAATCATGTGTGTTGTTGAGGAGAGGTGTGCTGTTACTATACTATCAGATCACACTTACAGTTTTCACCTGAGTTTTCACCTGAAAAAACCCCATAGACTTGCACTGATCTCCAGTCATATTGAGAGAAGAGAATATCACAGAGACTTGAGGATGCAAAACTCTTTTCACTTCAGCCAGTAAACAATCACCTAGTAACTGCTCCAACCACCAAGCGAACACCCTTGCAACCACCTAGCAACCACCTCGAACACCCGAACAACAACCACCCAGCTATCACTCTCAACCACCACAATACCCTAGAACTACGCCAGCACCCTAGCAACCACACTAAAAAACACTCGCAACCACCTAGAACACCCAAGCAATGATCCAGAAAACCCTAGCAACCACCCCAACCACCAAGCAACCACTCCCAGCATCCAAGCAATCACTTTTAACCACCTAGCAACCTCCCCAATCACCTAGGAACCACCCCAGTATCCTATTAACCGCCCAGCAACCACCCAGAACTCCCTAGCAACCAACCAATACCTTAGTAACCTTCCCAACACTTTAGCGACCACCACCCAACACCATAGCAACCACTCCCAACTACTTAGCAATCACCTTTAACCACCTAGCAACCACCCCAATACCCTAGTAACCACCTAGTAACCTCCCCATTCAACTAGGAACCACCCCAGTATCCTATTAACCACCTAGCAACCACCCAGAACTCCCTAGCAACCAATACCTTAGTAACCTTCCCAACACTTTAGCGACCACCACCCAACACCATAGCAACCACTCCCAACTACCTAGCAACCACCTAGAACACCCAAGCAACCACCAAGCAACCACTCCCAGCATCCAAGCAATCACTTTTAACCACCTAGCAATGACCCCAATACCCTAGTAGCCTCCCCAATCACCTAGGAACCACCCCAGTACCCTATTAACAACCTAGCAGCCACCCATAACACCCAAGCAACCACCCAGAACTTCCTAGCAACCAACCAATACCTTAGTAACCTTCCCAACACTTTAGTGACCACCACCCAACACCATAGCAACCACTCCCAACAACCTAGCAACCAATCCCAACCACCAAGCATCCACCCAGAATACCCTTGCAAATACCCTAGCAACCACGCCCAACACCTTAGTAACCAATCCCAACCACCAAGCAAGCACCCAATACCAATGTAACCTCACATTACATTTATGCATTTGGCAGACGCTTTTATCCAAAGTGACTTACAGTGCACTTATTACAGGGACAATCCCCCCGGAGCAACCTGGAGTTAAGTGTCTTACTCAAGGACACAATGGTGGTGACTGTGGGGATCAAACCAGCAACCTTCTGAGTACCACTGTATTATACAGAGCACTTATTACAGGGACAATCCCCCCGGAACAACCTGGAGTTAAGTGTCTAACTCAAGGACACAATGGTTGTGGCTGTGGGGATCGAACCAGAAACCTTCTGATTACCAGTTATGTGCTTTAGCCCACTACGCCACCACCACTCCTCACCCAACACCCTAGCAACTACCCCCATCCACCTAGTAACTACCACCAAGAAACTACCCTAATACGCAACAAAATAGCAACCATCCCCAACAACCTAGCAACCACTCTGAACAGCATTGTGGTGGTAAGTTTTGCACAGGCTAACATGCATCACTCTTGCTTGCTTTGAATTATTTGGACTGCAGAAATCTGCACAAACACACAAAGTTCAAATCCTTAATGAATGAATTCACAACATGCTGCTGTTGTTGTAGTATGAACGCTGCTGTTGTTCTTCTGTGTGTTGAGATTGAAGCGTCGTCAGGAGGAGGGCGGGATAGGAGTGGACGGCGAAGTAGCAGAAGGAGATCCAGACGGGGAGGGCGATGAAGCTGAAGGAGGAACAGAAGATGAAGAGGCCGAGCTGGAACCTGAGACCTCCAAACTGAGCATGTGCGGTTCAGTGTGCTCATCTCCTGGAAGCTGCTAGCGCCCCCTGTTGACCTCATTGGTGACGGTGCGCTCACCATGCCTTTAAACTCCCTCATGTTCCACACAACGCTGAGAAACGTGTTCACATGACAGACCCGCCTCTTCGCGCCACCGGTGAACACGACACAATTCTCAGCGTCCTTCGTGTGTTCCAACTGACCTGTTTCGGTGACGTCCCCGCAGCCGCCATATTTGTGACCATCAGTGGGAGGAAACGATGGCGGTGAACGGAAAAACACCCGATATCAAGAACCCATCGGTCCATGCCAAGTCCCAGGAAACACTCACGCAGGTCTGAAGACAGCACCAATATTGCCAAATTGAACATTCGCCGACATCCCAGGATTCATCTCCGCACGCCGGCGAGTCTGACGTGTGACCGGCGAGTACACGCGCACACACTGTCTCTCATGCAGACGTTACAAATGCTGTTGTGTTGTTTTCTGGTCTGATTTAAATCACAGTATTTAAACACGTCTGTATGAACGTAAGATCTTCTTTTAAATCATGAAGAAGATTTTTGTTGCATCTCACAGCGCATTTAAGGAATATCGGTCACAAACATGTCGGCAGTGACGTCACATGAAACGGGTCACTAGAGTAAGTACTATGCAACATAACTCTTCAGCATGATGTAAAATAGAGATTTTAGAGGCAAGACTGTAAGCGAACGATGAGGTTTGGATGTGTGATTTAGTTTAGTAGTATGCACTGGATGCTGATTTGGAAAATAACTATTATATGGCACGTCCCATAAATAGGGCACACTTGGGTGTCATTAGAGGGACAACTCCCATGTTCTAGTAGCTAATCTAATATCTTAAGTATATAGGCATGAAAGGTGATAGATGCATCACTTTACAATAAGGTTGTAATCATTAGCAAGACTTAAGAGGAATATTCCGGGTTCTATACAAGTTTTCAAAAATGGAGGTTACGGCATGTTCACACCAAGTGTGTTTTTTCGGTACGAAGAGAGATGTTGCAATAGGGTAGGCAAACCAATTGCCTGGGGCCCCAAGTTGGAAGGGGGCCCCCTCAAGGACGGCTGATTACATGGAACCCCCTTAAATTATTTGATGGTACAAGACTCTGCAATGACACGTCCAGAACCCCCCTAAAGGGGCCCCCATGCTACGAGCTAGCTGTCAAAGGTTTCGTAGTTTCAGAGGGGCAATTAAATGACGGACCATGAAGCGGATTTACCCGTCCGGGCATATTAGAAGGAAACGAGAGGCCCTTTCTGCCTGGGGCCCCCAGAGTCTCTATAAGGGCCTCGATATATATTTCGAAATCGAAGAGCGAATGGGTGTGATGTCATTTAGAACAAAATCTGCGTGTTTTTGCGTTCGTTTCGCAACCGCTCGCTGGGGCGAACTTTCAAGAAAAGTTCGATTTTACGGCAAAACACCCTCTTACTGCTATTGGTCCTCGCCATCGGTAGGCGTGACCTCGAGACTTTGCTTTTGTGACCAATTTCTGATGAGAAAACGGACGAATGTGTGCGTTTTCATTCACAAAGTCCAAAACAAAACAACAACATATGAATCCAAATGAACACGTATTTATACTAAAGTAATACAAAGATGGCGAGTAGTTTGAGATTTACGATTATAACGTACTTTTCAAAGTTTAAATCGCATAAAATCGGCGTGTGTTTAAGCTTCAATTTCACATTTATTGAAAGTTCACGTTCAGTCGCGACACCTTGCCATTACAGCACCACGCGGCCATCGTCCGTAACCATAGCAACGGCTCCAGTACCCACACTGAGAGGTCAACGGAGAATGGCCAGACTGGTTTGAGCTGACAAAACCTACGGCACTGGGGTAGAACTGAGAGAGATGGGGGGCACGTACATCCCCCCCCCAATGCTGTGAAAGGGGTGATTCCCCCCCCCCATCATGCATCTGTCCTTGTTTATATATTTTAGCAACACTGAAAATAATTTCATTTGAGATACCTTGCAATTGTGTGGCAAAAATAATTTCGACTCGTCCCTCCTTTTCTTTAAAAGTGTGTTCCAGTGAGACAGTTACAATGCAAGTCAATGGGGGCCATTTTTTAAGGGTTTAAAAGGCAGAAATGTGACGCTTATAATTTAATAAAAGCTCTTACATTAATTCTTCTGTTAAAACAAGTGGATGTAAAGTTGTTTAAATCGTCATTTTTACAGTCGTTTCAGATTTTTAGGGTTTATGGCGTTACATCGTCATGGCAACAAAGTTGTAAAATTGGATATATGCACTATATCTCTCCACAGATGTGGTCAGTGAGTGATTTAATGACAGTAAAATCATGTTAACACACATATTGTTTATGTCTTGTGTTTATACTTGTGAAACAGTATTTTAATGATTAAACCCCATTGACTTGCATTGGAAGTGTCTCACTGGAACTCACATTTAAAGAAAAGGAGGAACGAGCCTAAATACATTTTTGTGGTAAAAAACATTCTGACACAAACACTGTTGATTGATCTGAACTTGTGTTGAACCCGGAATATTCCTTTAACATGAACAAACAATTAATAATTTTACAGCACTTATTTGTTAATGTAAATGTTCACGTTTGTATAATTGTTCGAGCTAATGCATTAGGAACTATCATGAACAACTGCATTTATTTTCTTCAAAATAACCCCAACCAAGATTAAGAAATGCTTTAAAAAAATGATTGTTAGTTTGTTACCGACGCACATACTAATGTTAACAAATACTGTAAAGTGTTCATCACCCTCAGTCATCATTTTGACAATCATTGAATATTCGATTCATTCACATGGTAAAAATAATAATAACTACATTTAATGAACAAAAACCCGTCTTTGCGATGTTTAGAATATTTCTCCTGCGTTACAAAAATGCAACATTCCTTAAAATTGTGAAAAGCGGTGACATCATTTGGGTCATGAAGGGAAGACCGTTAAATAATCTCATCCCATCGACTGCATTCAGCTCAAGTTATTACGGGGAAAAAATATATTATATTTTACATTTTTAGGATTTTTTTTTTTTTTTCATTGTGTGTTATAATAACAAATCAGGCTAGTTTGTATTTTATTTTTCAT
>NC_068299.1:524451-539451 GCF_025860055.1 Xyrauchen texanus | reverse complement strand
GAGAGAGTATGAGTGTGTGTGTGTGTATGTGTGTGTGAGAGAGAATGAGTGTGTGTGTGTGTGAGAGAGAGAGTATGAGTGTGTGTGTGAGAGAGAGAGTATGAGTGTGTGTGTGTATGAGAGAGAGTATGAGTGTGTGTGTGTGTGAGAGAGAGAGTATGAGTGTGTGTGTGAGAGAGAGAGTATGAGTGTGTGTGTGTGAGAGAGAGAGAGAGAGAATGAGTGTGTGTGTGAGGGAGAGAGAGAGAGAGAGAATGAGTGTGTGTGTGTGTGTGAGAGAGTATGAGTGTGTGTGTGTGAGAGAGAGAGTATGAGTGTGTGTGTGTGAGAGAGAGAGTATGAGTGTGTGTGTGTGTGTGAGAGAGTATGAGTGTGTGTGTGTGTGTGTGTGTGTGTGTGTGTGTGTGTGTGTGTGAGAGAGAGAGTATGAGTGAGTGTGTGTGTGAGAGAGAGAGTATGAGTGTGTGTGAGAGAGATAGAGAGTATGAGTGTGTGTGTGTGAGAGAGAGTATGAGTGTGTGTGTGTGTGTGAGAGAGATAGAGAGTATGAGTGTGTGTGTGTGTGTGTGTGAGAGAGAGTATGAGTGTGTGTGTGTGTGTGTGTGAGAGAGAGAGAGAGTGAGTATGAGTGTGTGTGTGAGAGTGTATGAGTGTGTATGTGTAGTGTGTGTGTGAGAGTGAGTGTCAAAACTCTGAAAAACAAAAACAGTGTGATGCGGCGCAACGGTCAAAGACATCCATCATTGCATGTTTAGATGGAAAAACAGTTTAATAAATAGAGTAGAAGCATGCAAATAACTAGCTAACAGCCCCCAACAGCAACCTACGGTTTCTCAGGTCGCGCCAGGCTTGGGTCAGGTTGAACCCCTCAACGTCAAACGGTCATCCCTAATTTTGACCCAGCAACTTGGGTTGGTTGTGAGGGGGTGCATATGTTTTCTACCGTCATTGACGCAGTCACTAACCCAGCAGAATTGGGTTAAAAACAACCCGCCACTGTGAAAATATCCCAACAGACTCAAGCCAGCGTTCCGGTGTACCTCTGATGACATTCATGTGAATCAAAGAGTTTCCATGAGAGCCTAGAGGTGACTCCTGATCTCTGATCTTGTCTGATGAGGATTTGGCCTGTCCTGTGCGGCTCACTACTGCACCACTTTCCCCCCTGGAGCCTCCAGCCCTTCCAATGGAGTCTGGGATCATTATTCCCAGGTAAGCTTTAAGTCCTCCTCTATCCCTTTAGAGAGTCTGATTATACCACCTGGTATGACACACGAATAGAGCTGTAGGTGGAGTCTTGAAGGAGTGCAAAGGTTGTGAGAGATGCTAGCATGTGATTATGGGTAATCCCTCTTTAAATAATCCTGAGCAATGAGCCAACGGTGTTTAGGACGACTGGACAAGAGGACAGGACACGGACTCCTGTTCGGGCTCAACTCAGACAAATACAAGAGCAGGGACGTCTTCATCGGAGAGTATCTGGAGGACCGCTTTTGTAAAACACAGGATGAATTTTGCGGCTCAGTTTTTTTATGCTAACTTTGCAAACGACGGCTCAGCGCAGCCACAAGAGACGAGGAGGAGCTTCAATGACAGCGAGGAATATGATCCCTTCTGGCAGAGGTGGGAAACGGCAGTCTCAATCTTCCTCTTCTCCACAGGTTCCCCTCAAGTCTGATAGATGTGGATAGTGGAAGAGTTTGGACAACGGAGCGAATCTCTGGCTTCCGCTAGTGAACGTGTAGCAACTCCTTTGTTTTTCCCCTCCCATCCTGTGGGTCTTCCATCCCGTGAGTCAACCCATTCCTGTTCCTGCTCCTGCTCCTGCGAAACCCTTGAGACACCCAAAACCAGCAACTTCTAAAGAGCCAGCATTCTGTCAAAGACATCAAGGTCTATCGTCCCCTACATCAACAGAATACATCCAAGAACCTTGTACGATCTCTAAGAACTCCTGGTGGAGCTTCAAAGAGGGTGTATCCTCCTCAACTCCCAAACATTCCCATTTGTTCTCTTGTAGATCTCTCACACCAGATCTCTCTTCATCTGCAGCGTCCCAATTCTCTCCCTTAATCCCTACAGCTCACAGACAAACTGTGATTATGACACGTTCCCGCAGCTATTCCAAGAGTGTCCCTCTTCCTCACCTTCATTCTCCTCTTCCTGCCACGTTAAAGTGAAGCAGAAACAGAAAACCGTATTGGAAGAAATCATCCTTCCTTTGGGGGTATTCTGAGGGGAACCTTGGCAGGGCTTAGTTCTCTAAAGATGGACTAGAGAGATTGTGGTTGCAGTGAGAATGGGGTAAGAGGTCAGACTTGTAGGATCAATTAGAGCTGAGATATTAATAGATCTTAGAGCTACAGGAGAAGGCCAGAAAGGGATCACAATGAAAACTGGCACCGCACTCGCTATACTTCACCTGCTGATGTCATCACCAACACAGTCCTCTCTTATTTTATGGGAATGCATTAGTACTCGTACAGTAGATGAAGATGTTCCAGCATTTTCTGAATAGCATAGTCTTAAGAATTAGAAATGTTTGCATGAAAAATATCCTTTCCATTGGTTAAACGCAGACACATGATTGCTAGGACAATGCATTGCATGTAATGCATTCTTGCATTAAGCTGCGTTCACACTGCCAGTGACATCGCGCGCGACAGCGACTCCATCCCATTCATTTTCAATGAGAGCACAGCGACTTCCAGCGACACGAGCTATCGCGACCATTGGCGACTAGATGTGGGCGTGTCCAGCGACGCGACAAAGTTGAGACAAGTTCAACTTTATTCAAATGAAGAGCGACTAACGGAAGCGACAGCCAATAGGAGAGAAGACGGGAGCGCTCACGTGATCCTTCTCTCTCTCTCTCTCTCTCTCAGCTCCTGCAGTAACGGAAAGATGGATGAAAGGCTAATTCTTGCTGTTAGCAATGTTCCAGTGCTCTATGATATGGATATGGTATATCCAGCCGCAGCTCTTGCACCAGCCGGTGGTACTCGCCATGCTGACTCCGAGATTGAATGGTTTTGTGGACCCAGACAGACCGGCGTTTGTGTTTTCGCCGCAAATAAACCACCGCTATGGCAAACAGCACGCCTTGTTTCTCGCTCATCTTTGATATAAAGCATTTTATCTACTGATTCCATTTATATTTAGTCTTTTCCCTCCAAAATGTTTGTTTTTAGCGCCAAGAAAAGCGATTTGCTGTCAACAGCAATGGAATGACATCCGTGAATGTCACTTATAAACGTTACTAGGCAACCAGTAGTGGGAACGCCCACTAGCGACTTCACCGCCAGCCACTGGCGACCTGCAGCGACAAAGTCACTGGCAGTGTGTACGCAGCTTTAGTGTAATGGGTGTAACGATTCACTAAATTAAGCCTGAATCAAGAAAACATACAGACCCTATTTAGGTGAAGTCCTACTGGTCTCTGAAGATCATAAGTGTAAACCTGTGAGGCATCATACAGTGTTTAGTTCTCGAAGTCACTAGTATAGAATTTCAAGAGTTCTGACTATAGTCCCTTTGCGTTCTTTCAACAGTTCGGAGCAACGGAGAGGCTTCACCAAACCAGACTGCTCCTTCCACAGCGGCCCGTGCCACAAAGACGGGCACACTTGTAATGGCCAAGTAGGCCGGCGCTCAACTCTCATCTGCCCAGAACGCCTCAAAGATTTTGGAGCTGAAGAATACCTCAATGGAGATGTGAAGGTCTTTGAGACCAAAGTTACGGAACCAGCTGAGGTCCAGTTAATGTCTACACCAAAACCTTCCGTTAAGAAAAGCAGTGAGAGCAAGTCCGCATCTAAACCTCCACCTGAGTATCTGCGCTTTGAGGACATCAGCGCTGCTGCCTTTAAACTCCAACAGTCAGGAGTTCAGAAAACACCCTGCACCGTATGTTCCTCACGCACTCACACAGCTCAAGAACAATCATAAAATCACATTCCCAGTCTGACATACCAAACTTCAGTCCAACGTAAACATTCACAATAACACTCAAACATCTACGCTAGGGTTCTGGGTATATCAGCGATTATTGACGCTGACTATCACACCTGGAGTCGTGAGTTTGAATCCAGGGGGTGCTGAGTGACTCCAGCTAGGTCTCCTTAGCAACCAAATTGGCCCGGTTGCTAGGGAGAGTAGAGTCACATGGGTTAACCTCCTCGTGGTCGCTATAATGTGGTTCTCGCTCTCAATGGGTCGTGTGGTGAGTGACTCCAGCCAGGTCTCCTTAGCAACTAAATTGGCCCGGTTGCTAGGGAGGGTAGAGTCACATGGGGTAACCTCCTCGTGGTGGTGATTAGTGGTTCTCGCTCTCAATGGGGTGTGTGGAGAGTTGTGTGTGGATCATGGAGAGTAGCATGAGCCTCCACATGCTGCGAGTCTCCTAAGCAACAAAATTGGCCCGGTTGCTAGGGAGGGTAGAATCACATGGGGTAACCTCCTCGTGGTGGTGATTAGTGGTTCTCTCAATGGGGCGTGTGGTGAGTTGTGTGTGGATCGTGGAGAGTAGCATGAGCCTCCACATGCTGTGAGTCTCCTAAGCAACCAAATTGGCCTGGTTGCTAGGGAGGGTAGAGTCACATGGGGTAACCTCCTCGTGGTGGTGATTAGTGGTTCTCTCAATGGGGTGTGTGGTGAGTTGTGTGTGGATCGTGGAGAGTAGCATGAGCCTCCACATGCTGTGAGTCTCCTTAGCAACCAAATTGTCCTGGTTGCTAGGGAGGGTAGAGTCACATGGGGTAACCTCCTCGTGGTGGTGATTAGTGGTTCTCTCAATGGGGCGTGTGGTGAGTTGTGTGTGGATCGTGGAGAGTAGCATGATCCTCCACATGCTGCGAGTCTCCTTAGCAACCAAATTGGCCCGGTTGCTAGGGAGGGTAGAGTCACATGGGGTAACTTCCTTGTGGTGGTGATTAGTGGTTCTCGCTCTCAATGGGGCGTGTGGTGAGTTGTGTGTGGATCGTGGAGAGTAGCATGAGCCTCCACATGCTGTCAGTCTCCTAAGCAACCAAATTGGCCCGGTTGCTAGGGAGGGTAGAGTCACATGGGGTAACCTCCTCGTGGTGGTGATTAGTGGTTCTCTCAATGGGGCGTGTGGTGAGTTGTGTGTGGATCGTGGAGAGTAGCATGAGCCTCCACATGCTGTGAGTCTCCGCGGTGTCATGCACAACGAGTCACATGATCAGATGCGCGGATTGACGGTCTCAGACGCGGAGGCAACTGAGACTCGTCCTCCGCCACCCGGATTGAGGCGAGTAACCGCGCCACCACGAGGACCAACTAAGTAGTGGGAATTGGGCGTTCCAGATTGGAATAATAATAATTCCCCCATAAAATAATTCAAAATTACTAAGAAAATAAGCCACTGTTGTATGAAATCATTACACATGAGTAAAAGGATACCTTTATAGAAATGGACTCAAGTAGTTAACATGATAGTAAGTAACTCATATTAAATGTACCCAAGTATCAAAAGTCCGATGTTATTAGTTTCAGGTTAAATGAGTTTGTTTATATATACACTTTACAATAAGTTTAAATTTGTTAACATTAGTGAACAATACTTTTGCAGAATTTACTAATAATACATTTTAAAGAATCAAAAGTTGTATTTATTAACATGGTGTGCGATGTTCCCCTTTTTGCGAACATATTTGCTAAACAAGTCGTTAAGTCCTCTGTAGCCCATTTGACTGATTCAAATGGATCAAATTGAAAAGATCACTATCACCGAGCTGAATGCAACTTACATTTGCAGCGCTGTTATTCACCGCGGCGTTCAGTCGAAGTTAAAGTAGAAGTTAAAGTCAACAGAAATATTTAAGAATTGTACTTAAGTACAGTAACAGTATTTGTACTTTTTTATTATTACCTCTAAGGCTCAGGGATACTTCATTTTTGTGCGTCCGGTCGACCGCGTTGCTTTTCAAAGTATACTCTTCTGACTGAAGTACTTTGGCCTTAAGTGTGGCTTCAACAGGCCTAAGGTGGTTCGCTGGTCTTAGCTGGTTTAAGGTGGTCTACCTGGTCTCCCAGCCTGTCCAAGCTTGTTTTCTGCTGGTTCAGCTCGTCAGCCAGCTGGTCTCTCATTGGCAATTGCCCAAAACCCCTCTAAAACCATCAAAACGAACAACCATTCAGTACACCCATAGCAACCACCCAGTACACCCATAGCAACCACCCAGAACAGCCTAGCAACCACCCCAAACCCCCTAAAAAAACATTTCAAATGCCCTAGCAACCACCCAGTACACCGACTGCAACCACCCAGAACACCCATAGCAACCACCCAGTACACCCATAGAAACCACCCAGAACAGCCTAGCAACCACCCAAAACCCCCTAAAAAAACATTTCAAATGCCCTAGCAACCACCCAGTACACCGAATGTAACCAACAAAAACACCCTAGCAACCACACAGAACACCCATAGCAGCAACCCAAAATGCCCTAACAACCACCCAGTACACCCATAGTAACCACCTAGAACCTCTACAGCAACGACCCAGAATGCCCTAGCGACCACACAAAACACCTTAACAACAACCAAGAACACCCATAGCAACCACTCAGAATAACCTACCAGCCACCAAAAACCCCCTAATAAAATTTCTCAAATGCCTTAGCAACCACCCAGTACACCGACTGCAACCACCCAGAACACCCATAGCAACCACCCAAAAGCTGTAACAACAATTCAGTACACCCATAGCAACCACCCAGAACCCCCTAAAAAAACATTTCAAATGCCCTAGCAACAACACAGTACACCGAATGTAACCAACAAAAACCCCCATAGGCCAGTTAAAGATGCTTTTTTATTTCCAGCATGCTAAAGCCAACCTCTGAACATACTGGATATAGTTACACCACATGGTGTGTCTGAGGGAACATTAAGTTTGGTTGTTATGCTGATTTACGGCATAGCGAATTTGGATCCATTTGTTGAAAGTTCGACCAGTTTGGTTTTATAACCTAAAAATGAGAAGCATTAGCTAGAATGACACACAACTGTCTTAAATAGACAAGTCTTTGGTCCAGTCTCTAAACATTTGCGTTCTGTCCTCAGTACTCTCGGCTGTCCAAACAGTACGGGATGGAAATCTATCTGAAAAAAGAGCATCTCCATTACACTGGTTCTGTGAAGGAGAGAGGTGTTCTCTATCTGCTGTCCTCGCTCAAACAGGTAATGATGTAATCAGATCCAGCATTATTACCAAATGTACAAACACATCAAAGCCCCAACAAGTATTCTGACACTGGTGTCACACTTAAAACGTCATTGCATGAGATCAAATATCAAAGCGAATGGCTTTTTGCCCAACACTGAATAAACAGTATATAAAATCGGAGATGTTTTGTTTCAGGAGCAGCAGAGGAAAGGTGTGATTGTGGCCACAGACTGTAACTTCTCAATGGCCGTGGCGTATCACGCAGTGGAGATGAGAATACCCGTGTTTGTCATCATGCCGGCGTACAGTTCTCCACCACGCCTTCGTATGTATAGAGACTACGGCGCCATGGTGATCTCATACGGCAGCACCGCCCGAGACTCTATGAACCACGCAAGGCACCTCGCCAAAGAGAATGGATACCTGTGTCTAGAGGAGTGAGTCATTTTAAAATATTACATTCTTCTGATCTTTCATCAGTACCGTTTGTTAAGTCAAGCATCACTACTATTTTTTACCTATAGTGAGCTGAACTAACCCCTAACACCAAGTATTAAACTTTCCCAAATCCATAGACTTACATTGAAGGAGGGACTCCAGTCCTGTCTAGAGTCTAGAGAATATCACAGATACATGGTGCAGGACTCTTTTCACATCTGCCAGTAAACAATCACCTAGCAATCAACCACAAGGCCCTAGCAACCACATACTAATGCCCTAGTGGCAATGAGTTTTGCGCATGCAAGCACCATTTTTTATCCATGTCACAAGAGCAGTGCATATTTTGATGTCATACACTGCAAAAAGTCATTTCTAACTGAGTATTCACCTATCAACCACCAATCAATTCCTTAGCAACCCCTCAAAACATCTTAGTAACTGCATATAAACACCCTGGTGGCAACCTAGAACACACTAACAACCAACTAGCAGTGACCTAGCAACCACTAAGCAATGCTGTGGCAACTCCTCAGAACACCTTAGTAATCACCTAGAAACGCCCTGCTAACCACCCAGAACACACTAGCAACAGACAAAAAGTGTTCTAGCAACTACTCAGAACAACCTAACAACCACCCTGAACCCCCATAAGAACCACCAAGGACTCTCTAGCAACCACCTAGGACAACCTAGCAACCACCCAGAACAACCTATTAACACCCAGATCCCCCTAGCAACCACCTAGAACCCCATATCAACAACCCATTGCAACCTAACAACCACTTAAACACCCATAGCAACCACCTAGAACACCAACAGCAAGCACCAAAAAAACCTAACAACCATCTCAAACATCCTAGCAGTCACTTAGTACACCCAGAGAAATCATCCAGTAAACCCATAGCAACCACCCAGAACAACCTAGCAACCACCAAAACCCCCTAAAAAACATTTCAAATGCCCTAGCAACCACCCAGTACACCGAATGTAACCAACAAAAACACCCTAGCAACCACACAGAACACCCATAGCAGCAACCCAAAATGCCCTAACAACCACCCAGTACACCCATAGTAACCACCTAGAACCTCTATAGCAACAACCCAGAATGCCCTAGCGACCACCCAAAAACACCTTAACAACAACCAAGAACACCTACCAGCCACCGAAAACCCCCTAATAAAACATCCCAACCCAGTACACCAACTGCAACCACCCAGAACACCCATAGCAACCACCCAAAATGCTGTAACAACCATTCAGTACACCCATAGCAACCATTCAGTACACCCATAGCAACCATCCAGTACACCCATAGCAACCACCCAGTACACCCATAGCAACCACCCTGAACCCTGTATCATAATAGCAGGAAGGTTTGCACGGTCAAGCAGCACTGACATAATGTGAGTCCTACAGTGACATCTACAGTTCAGTCTCATAACAATACAGAGAATGCAAATGTTTTACTAAAATAATAATAATAATAATATAATTAGTTTAATAATATGATTTTTTGCCTTTTTTAAGGTTTGTCCAGGTACAAATGTCACATGTTTAAAGACGCCAAACTCGTCTGATATAAGATGAGGTGCAAACCTAAAACAAACCAACATGACAACCTTATTTAAAATGTTTTTTAACCTGTTTTTAACCTGAAGAACACTCTTCAATCTTGAGCAGTGAACTGGGAATCACGATAATTAAATCAGAGTTATCATTATGTGTCTATAAGGCCAGAATCAGATCGACGGGTATCATTTATCTGCCTCTCTCTCTCTCTCTCTCTCTCTCTCTGTCTGTCTATGTCTCTCTCTCTCTCCCCCCTCTTCAGAGATGACAGTGCGGTGTATCTGGCAGGTCTGGGTACAGTGGGCATGGAGATCTACGAACAGGTGCCCAAACTGGATGCAGTCATCGTGCCTGCGGGCGGACACTGCGGTCTACTGGCAGGAACTGCAGCTGCCATCAAACACCTGAACCCTCGAATCTCTGTCATAGTGAGTCTAACGCATCGTTTGAGCAGCAGCTTCATGCTCCAGATGATTAAACCTCAAATAAACTCATGCATTTAACAGCACCATCATTCTGTCACCAAACCTGCCATAAGACCAGCACACCAAACCGCATTAACTAAGTGCATGATTATGAGCAGCAGCAGAAGCACAATAAACAATCGTGTTTAATGCATGATTGTGTCTGCGTGACAGAGTAGTTTCACTCATGCCAACAATCGTTCTGTTTCTAACAGGGCGTCGAACCGGAGGAATTTCCCCTTTTACTGCAGTCACTCAAAACAGACGCTCCCATTAAGGATCTGTACTGTAACCCCAGTAAGAAACTCTACAGAGGTACAGTACGAGTGAATGCACTGGACACAGAGCTGGTTTATACTGGTTATTGCCGGTCCAGCATGGCGTTTCAATGACAGCATTTTAGTGCCCAACCGGCGCTTATGAGCAGATCTGACATGACCTTTCGTTTGCTTCTTCGCACAGATTTAGTGGATCACTCTTTGGGCACACATACCTTTCAGCTGGCCAAGAAAATGGTGGACAAAGTCATTTCCGTCAGGTATTTTCACACTCAATCCATAGATGCACTGATCAACAGATGTCCGGCATCGACTGTAAAACTTCAGGGGTTTTCTTGTAGACGTCAACACTGCAAAAACAACAAAAAAACATTTCCTACTTAGTATTTTTGTCTTGTTTTCCAGGGAAAAAACATGCAAACATCCTAAAACAAAATACATGTACTTGACAAAAAACTATTTGCCAATGGGGATTTGTTTTGGCTTCTTTAAAGCTCAACGTTTACAAAATTTTGTCAGATTTCTCTGAAAACAACATGTTATATCTTGTCAAGTAAATATATAATATTTAGATATTTTTTACTGGACAACGAGACCATTTTGCAGAGAAGGACCCCCAAATGTGAGAATCCCCTTTAGCCAATTTCGCTAATTAAATAAATTGTCATGAGAGAAATGTTGATATGTAAATATTCCATATTCTAAAGGTATTGATGAAGAATAGTTCAATCTAATTTAAAGGGATAATTCTCTCATTATTTACTCCCCCTCTTGATATCCCAGGTGCGTATGACTTTCTATCTTCAGCAGAACACATTAGAAGATAAATAGATAAATATCTCAGCTCAGAAGGTCCATAAATGCGAGTGAATGGTGATCAGACCTTTTGAAACTCCAAAAATCACACATGCATCAGTTCTCACGTGTCTCACGGGCTAACACGATTACGTCACATGCGCATACCACTGTAGACTAAAAGCATGATTTAAAGTAAAAAATTTACTTAGATTGTGGGTCTGGGTATCTCAGCGAGTATTGACGCTGACTATCACACCTGGAGTCGTGAGTTTGAATCCAGGGTGTGCCGAGTGACTCCAGTCAGGTCTCCTTAGCAACCAAATTGGCCCAGTTGCTAGGGAGGGTAGAGTCACATGGGGTAACCAAATTGGCCCAGTTGCTATGATGTGGTTCGAGTCACATGGGGTAACCAAATTGGCGCGGTTGCTAGGGAGGGTAGAGTCACATGGGGTAACCAAATTGGCCCGGTTGCTAGGGAGGGTAGAGTCACATGATAAGATGCGCGGATTGACGGTCTCAGGTGTGGAGGCAACTGAGATTCGTCCTCCGTCTCCCGGATTGAGGCGAGTCACTACGCCACCACGAGGACTTACAGCACATTGGGAATTGGGTGTTAATATTGATCTTTTTCGCACCAAAAGGGATCATGCTGTTTTAGGAGATATTAATTTAACCGCTGGAGTTGTATGGATGATGTTAATGCTGAGTTTCAAATGTCTGATCACCATTCACTTTCCATTCAAGGACCTTCTGAGATGAGATATTTTACTATATTTCTTCTAATGTGTTCTGCTGAAGAGAGAAAGTCATACACACCTGAGATATCAAGAGGGGGAGTAAATAATGAGAGAATTTTCATTTTTGGGTGAACTGTCCCTTTAAAGTGAACAATTTTACCCAAATTTCAGCTTATGAAAATGCTAATCTCGAACTCATTTGAAATACATTTTGAGCTGATTTGACAGTTTTTTGCTTTGCGTTATCTGGCTTCATAGAGTGTTTCAAATCAGTCGCTTTGGCGCTACAGTACATATGTGCCCATGCACCAGTTGTTTGGTCTGTGCCAACACATCCCAGTCAATCTGGTCTGTTGTAAAATAATGCAAAGGTTAATGATGTTTACCTCTACAGGGAGGCAGATGCTCTGGTGGCCATGTTGCGGTTTCAGGAGTACGAGCGCTCGACTGTCGATATGGAAGGAGCCATGGGTTTGGCGGCCATCTTGGCAGGACAACTGCCACAGCTTAAAGGCAAAAGGTGGTTGACCCCCACGTTTCCTTTATTAAGACCCAAACCGGGTCATTTTCTATCCGGAAAGTATTGAGACTCTTTAGCTGATAAGCTTGTTAGCGGAGGATTGTACATTGTTCAGTCTGGATAGATGACCTTTAATGTGTCTCAGCACAGTTAAAGCTGAATGTGTAAGTAAGCCATTTTTAAGTACATATTCTTGAAAACTGTAAACACTGTGTCTCTTTGATGCTTTAAAGATTCCTCTGTTTGTTTTGAGAGACCTGTCTCAAGAGAGACAATAACATTGACTCGACCAATGGCGTGAGTTGGGGGCGGGACTACTGTTTGTTTGATCAATGCCAGATACGGGACGTTTGAAAACAAAGGGGGTTTTTTGTGTGCAATTCCATTTGGTGGCGTCAAAATCAGACACTTCAGCTGCTTTTGGAATGGAATTTTCCTTTATAAAATGGACAGATCTGTCTAAATTTGATTGGATGAGTGTCCAGAGCAGTTCTAAAATGTACACCTGTGCCAAGCTGCAGCATTGGCTAATGAACAAACGGTTCAAATTGTTCATTCAGATTATTATTATTAATAAATGTAACTGTTCATTGAACATTGGTGTCTTGAACTCAAATGCTGCGGTCACCATTTTATTAAAGCTATGAACCACTCAAAGTGGTAAAATCACTGGAACACAAAGACTCTCATAGTTTACTTCTTTAGTTTGCAATGGAAACTGTCACTTTTATTAGATGCCTTAAGGACAGTTCAGGTGGTAGAGCGGGTCGGCCACTAATCGCAGGGTTAGCGGTTCGATGCCCGGCCCACATGACTCCACATGCCGAAGTGTCCTTGGGCAACACACTGAACCCAAAGTTGCTCCAAATGCCAGACTAGCACCTTACATGCAGCTCTGACATCATTGGTGTGTGAATGGGTGAATGAGTCACAGTGTAAAGCCAACTGATTCCAAACGACTCCACACGACTGATTCCAAACGACTGATTCCAAAGGACTCCACGACTGATTCCAAACGACTCCACGCGACTGATTCCAAACGACTCCACGCGACTGACTCCACGCGACTGACTCCACGCGACTGACTCCACGCGACTGACTCCAAAGGACTCCACATGACTGATTCCAAACGACTGATTCCACGCGACTGATTCCACGCGACTGACTCCACGCGACTGACTCCACGCGACTGACTCCACGCGACTGACTCCACGCGACTGACTCCACGCGACTGACTCCACGCGACTGACTCCAAAGGACTCCACATGACTGATTCCAAGCGACTGATTCCACGCGACTGACTCCACGCGACTGACTCCACGCGACTGACTCCACGCGACTGACTCCACGCGACTGACTCCAAAGGACTCCACACGACTGATTCCACACGACTGATTCCACACGACTGATTCCACACGACTGATTCCAAACGACTGATTCCAAACGACTGATTCCACACGACTGATTCCAAACGACTGATTCCAAACGACTGATTCCACACGACTGATTGAGAGATTCAGAGATCTCAAGATGTGTTGTAAGTATTAAACTATATTTAACTCGACACAGTGACTTAAACATGTATGTTTATGAAGCAACACACCCGAGACGCTACACAAGCATGTCTGACGCAGGTGTACATTGACGGTCCTTAAACAAGCCCTCATAATAAATCTTTGATTGATAAATTCACTTGTGTAATGGATTACTGTGAACTGTGTGTCAATGATTGACTTATGATCAATAATATAGTCGTAAATAATACATTGTATTCTAAAGCTCATTGTACTTAGAACGGCTACAGCACTTTTAAACGATGATGCGCAATATGTACATATATCTGTTAACATCTTAAATGGGTATGTAATCATTTGTGGCGTGTGTTTGTGTTGTGCACTAGGGTGGCAGTGGTGGTGAGCAGTGCTAATATGGAGCTGGACCTGGTTCTGCAGTGTGTGGAACGCGCTCTGGTTCTGGATGACCGGGTCAGTCATTTCACAGTGCAGTTGGGGGACTGGCCCGGAGACATGGCCAAACTCCTGGACACACTCGCCCGAGAAGACGTCAGGTGAGAGATGACACCGTGCAACACGCATCTGAGAACTTAACCACAATAGAAACCTTCAGTACACACTTGATTGGGTTTTTGGAAATACAACTCATCAGCATCATTTAATGGAGTTAATTAACAGAGGTTCTGGAGCAGCATGTTCGTTCGTTTTAAGCTACCAGTGACAACTCTCCTGACATCAGAGTCTTTCCGGCATTCAGCCCCGCCCATTTCCCACAACAGACCCAGGCAGACGGATCATAGGATGCAACTTCCCTGCAAAGCATTCAGCTCCACCAGAACGTCTCTTCCATCCAATCAGTCTCGGTTTCAGGAGTACGAGCGCTCGACTGTCAATATGGATGGAGACATGGGTTTGGCGGCCATCTTGGCAGGACAACTGCCACAACTTAAAGGCAAAAGGTAGTTGACCCCCACGTTTCCTTCGTTCGCAGAGGCAGCTGGCACCATTCCGGCTACGTGCCATTAGAATGACATTTTTGATGTAATGCAACAAACTCCCACTGCAAAACTGCGGTGTCCTTCGGACCAGGCGACAAACTCCCACCATACCACAAAGCAGCGCAAATGTGTTTTGTCCAGACGCCGCAACTGCAGACGCTTTCAGGCCATGCAACTAAACCTCCCACAACACCACACTCATGTTTCCTCTTATTAAAACTCTAGGGGCATAGCTCATAAATATATACCCATTGCGAACCGCAATTCGGCAAGGTTCTTTACTCTGCGCCACCCGCCATTGGAATGCAGTGTGGGCTCTTGCGTTCGGACGCTATGCATGCTTTCCCATAGAATTGCAGTATGAGCTCTCCTGTTCGAGTGCAGTGGTGGTGCAGTAATCTTAAGAGCCTTTTAGCTTTCCCGTTAACCATGGCACTAGCATTTCCTTTGCTCATGGTCGAAAAGAGCCTGACACACAATAAGGTGTG
>NC_068299.1:516951-521951 GCF_025860055.1 Xyrauchen texanus | reverse complement strand
AGTGGAATGGGGGTATTTTATTCAAAATGGAACTTTTTGCAGTTTTCCTTCATTTTGTATTTAATTATGAGGTTCAAATACTTCATTTTGGTGACTTTATACACTAATTGAGCTGGATTAGCTTGTCTGCTGGTATCTTAACACACTTCTTTAATACACTGATAATATTTACTAAAATGTTTTCAAATTGCTTACCAAGTATAAGAACCCTGTTTGGCAGTCTTGAACATATGTTCAATATTCTGCGATAATGGCGCTGCTGTCTGCTTTCTCTTCCGTCTCTCCTGCTCTTTTCGCGCCATAATCACTATCCAACCGGATGTCGTTGGCCTCACTGATTTAGCGCGGGAAAGTTTGACGTTCGACATTCGGTTTGGCAGATGTAAGGGACCGTCTGAAAACTCCCCTCACTACACTAAAACATAAGAGCTGTCCACTCATTCAATTCATGTGCAAGTTATACATGAACAAAACACTGTAAAAGACATTTTCACATTCAGAATGTTCGTATAACATCCCAGAGGACAGACAGACACACTACAGGTGAGATTATTACAGTAGGATCAATTATATAAGTACAGTAATCAATTTTAGAGGATAGAAGGACTTAATCACTAAAATAAAAAATATAAAACATCTATGTTTTAATGTAGTGAATGGAGTTTTTAGACGGTCCCTTACACCTGCCAACCCGAATGTCTGACTAACTTTCCCGCACTCACAGATTTTGCTATGAGTCCATAACATCAGTGTCTGCATGTAACTCCTGTAAAGGATGATATTAATGAATAAATACAAAAACTGACTTAAATTCTGGACTACAGGCCTGCGCACACACACACAATAAATCTGCTGTTAGTGTAAATAGAGATTTAGAGCGTTTAGAAATGAGATGTATGTCTTATAAATAATTAATGTGAATGTCACATGAAAAAACAATGTCTATTAAAATGATTTGTGGGCATATACACATAACTTCAAATGTAAATGTTAGACTTTATTCCATATCATATGATGTTTGAGCCACAATATTAAAAACATCTCATAACTGTTTGTTTATAAAGGTTATTGTGTGTTTGTGTAAACTAGCAGTATTATATGTTAATAATATAAAGGTTTATCCATCTTAATTCAGATCAACAGTTGGTGATCAACTATATGCATGAGAAAGAAATCTGTTGAGGATGAGGAGTTAAATACTCGTTCTTGAGCGGATGACGACTTCCTCTTGATTAAAGACTTGAGACAGTTTGTGTAGAGAGAGACGATTAGAGTTTAAATCTGTAAGTCTGTTAGCGGAGGACATCATGACCTTACCACAACACTGACTGTGTCTGATCATAACACAAGAGTGCATTAAAGGAATGATTCACCCAAAAATGAACATTCTGTCATTTACTTTCCCTGGTGTCAGTCCAAACTCATTATAGTTTCAGTGGAGCACATAAGTGATCTTTACACTGCTGTTTTACATACATCGACAGATCGTCAGGTAAGAACGTGACAGGTCATATTCAGCCCCAAAATCAATGAAAATAATTCATAAATGTGAAAATATTTTTTGCATAAGCAGCTTACATTTAGGACTTTTTTTTGGCATTGCAACATTATTTTCAGGACACTTAAAGACATTTTACCCTCCAATTCCCAAGACGTTATAATTGAACAAAAGTGTTTTCGTTTTCCAGAACAAAAGTTGTTGGGGGGGTGTTTTCGTTTTAATGAACAAAAGTTGTTTGGGGGTGTTTTCGTTTTCCTGAACAAAAGTTGTTGGGGGGTGTTTTAGTTTTCCTGAACAAAAGTTGTTGGGGGGTGTTTTCGCTTTTCCTGAACAAAAGTTGTTTGGGGGGTGTTTTTGTTTTAATGAACAAAAGTTGTTGGGGGCTGTTTTCGTTTTCCTGAACAAAAGTTGTTGGGGGGTGTTTTCGCTTTTAATGAACAAAAGTTGTTGGGGGGTGTTTTCGTTTTCCTGAACAAAAGTTGTTGGGGGGTGTTTTCGCTTTTAATGAACAAAAGTTGTTGGGGGGTGTTTTCGCTTTTAATGAACAAAAGTTGTTGGGGGGTGTTTTCGCTTTAATGAACAAAAGTTGTTGGGGGCTGTTTTCGTTTTCCTGAACAAAAGTTGTTGGGGGGTGTTTTCGTTTTAATGAACAAAAGTTGTTGGGGGTGTTTTCGTTTTCCTGAACAAAAGTTGTTGGGGGTGTTTTCGCTTTCAAGAACAAAAGTTGTTGGGGGGTGTTTTCGTTTTAATGAACAAAAGTTGTTGGGGGGTGTTTTCGTTTTCCTGAACAAAAGTTGTTGGGGGTGTTTTCGCTTTTCCTGAACAAAAGTTGTTGGGGGTGTTTTCGTTTTCCTGAACAAAAGTTGTTGGGGGGTGTTTCGTTTTCCTGAACAAAAGTTGTTGTTGGGGGCGGTAGTTTTCCTGAACAAAAGTTGTTGGGGGGTGTTTTCCTTTCCTGAACAAAAGTTGTTGGGGGGTGTTTTCGCTTTTAATGAACAAAAGTTGTTGGGGGGTGTTTTCGCTTTTCCTGAACAAAAGTTGTTGGGTGGGTGTTTTTGTTTTCCTGAACAAAAGTTGTTGTTGGGGGGCGGGGGTAGTTTTCCTGAACAAAAGTTGTTGGGGGGTGTTTTCCTTTTCCTGAACAAAAGTTGTTGGCGGGGTGTTTTCGCTTTTCCTGAACAAAAGTTGTTGTTGGGGGGCGGGGGTAGTTTTCCTGAACAAAAGTTGTTGGGGGGTGTTTTCCTTTTCCTGAACAAAAGTTGTTGTTGGGGGGTGGGGGGTAGTTTTCCTGAACAAAAGTTGTTGGGGGGTGTTTTCGCTTTTCCTGAACAAAAGTTGTTGGGGGGCGGTAGTTTTCCTGAACAAAAGTTGTTGGGGGGTGTTTTCCTTTTCCTGAACAAAAGTTGTTGTTGGGGGCGGGGTGGGGGGTAGTTTTCCTGAACAAAAGTTGTTGGGGGGTGTTTTCGTTTTCCTGAACAAAAGTTGTTGGGGGGTGTTTTCGCTTTCATGAACAAAAGTTGTTGTTGGGGGGCGGGTAGTTTTCCTGAACAAAAGTTGTTGGGGGTGTTTTCGTTTTAATGAACAAAAGTTGTTGGGGGGTGTTTTCGCTTTTCATGAACAAAAGTTGTTGTTGGGGGGGCGGGGGGTAGTTTTCCTGAACAAAAGTTGTTGGGGGGTGTTTTCGCTTTTAATAAACAAAAGTTGTTGGGGGGTGTTTTCGCTTTTAATGAACAAAAGTTGTTGGGGGTGTTTTTGTTTTCCTAAACAAAAGTTGTTGGGGGGTGTTTTCGCTTTCATGAACAAAAGTTGTTGTTGGGGGGTGTTTTCGTTTTCCTGAACAAAAGTTGTTGTTGGGGGGGGGGCGGGTAGTTTTCCTGAACAAAAGTTGTTGGGGGGTGTTTTTGTAAAATCTCTTAACTCTTGTCAGTTTTGAGATCATTCATCACACTGGAGATAAAAGACTGAGTGCATCACACTGCATCACACGCTGCACATTTAGACCATAATGTAGTAGGTCATCCTGGTGTTCCATGCCAACAGAAAATCCTCATGCTGTGCACAATATACAAACAATATACAGCAATATAGAGTAGAATGTTACAGTGTGCCAAATGTAGCCGGTCCCTCAACAACCATATAATGAGCTCTGCTGCCAACATGTGGTAGACATGAGCACTCAACTAGCTTCATTTTAATGTCACATGACAGAAAAGAGTCATACCTGCAAACCTTTAGCACATGTAGAGCCTCACACAAATGGATGACCCGTCAACCACCATCTGGAATAAAGACAGCGTAACACACATTATCACAGCTTCAGCAATAAATAATGTACTTGTATCAAATGATTATACACACAGAGTTTTCCAGACTTTAGAGTGACATTTTGTTTATTAAATTTAGTAGCCATATTTGTTACAAGTTCTTGTTCATAAGAACAAGAACGTTTTTCCAACATTGCATTTTGGTTGCAGTTAGGTTACAGTGCAGTACAAACTTAAAATGTTCAAGGAAACCACTCCTAAATGTTAATAAATAACATAACCAAAACATAAAGTGTACTTTCTTTTTTCAGATAACAAAACAAATGATCAGTACCAAATTGCAGCTTTAATAAAAGTTACATTTTAGTCACAACTATATTAAATACAACCATAATAAACTTTTGAAAGCATGAGAATAAGCACCAACCTGTTTGGTTTTTGTTAAAGGGGCAGTTCACCTAAAAATGAAAATTCTGTCATCATTTACTCACCCTCATGCCATCCCAGATGTGTGACTTTCTTTCATCTGCAGAACACAAATTAAGTTTTTTAGATGAATATTTCAGCTCTGTCGGTCCATATAATGCAAGTGAATGGTGACCAGAACTTTGAAGCTACATAAAGCACATAAATGCAGCATAAAAGTAATCCATAAGACTCCAGTGGTTTAATCCATGTCTTCTGAAGTGATGTGATAGGTGTGGGTGAGAACAGATCAATTTACAAACAGTAATTTGTTACTCTAAATCTCCACTTTCACTTTCACATTCATTGTGCATATCACCACCTACTGGTCATGGAGGAGTATGTATAGTAAAAGCGTCTCGTGAATGAGTCCTGTCAGAGGCAGACTGCTACTATACAAGTGCAAAAGTGTGTGTGTGTACCTGTTCAGGTGAGTTATGATCAGATGTGAATGTTTATAATGAGATCACATGACTTTGATCAGCTCAGGTAGTGAACTACTGTGTTAAAGTTCACTCAAATATCCGCACTAGTGTGTTTATTCACACTTCCTCATGAGTATGCATACTATCCATGCACAATAAACCATTTCACTATAAAGCTTAAAATAAATTAAAGGTTTTAAATTTCTTTGAAGTTGCTGTGGTCCATCATTTATGTCGTTCCGTCCGCCAGGGGCCAGAAGACTGCCTCCGAACCATCCAGGGAGGTGCGGCTGTCGTCCATTGGAGGTTGGAGGCGTGGCCGAGGACCAAGCTACGGCGTATCGG
>NC_068299.1:499451-504451 GCF_025860055.1 Xyrauchen texanus | reverse complement strand
GAAATGTGTCACGTTGGTTTTCAGTGGCGTTGCACAGGTTGTCATTTTTACATTAAAGGTGCAAAAAGTCTGATATGATTCATCTTTGTTTCATTTTTTACATCATAAAAACCTGCTGATCTAACAGGGGTGTGAAGACTTTTACATCACATTCATATGGTCACATATACAATATATGCTTAACTTGTTACTGATGTATTGATAGAATAAATCTTTCAATTCTGTCAAATAATGTTTGAAAATTGGAATCTGTGATTTCTCAAATACAAGGATTCATTTCTCACGACAACGTTATCGTAAAAAAATTCATTACCAAACGAAAAAAGCATTAAATTAAAAAAAAGATTTTTACCAAACAAAAATAGGATTAAATAATTGTTATTTTATTACTAAACATAAAAGCATTAAATGAAAAAATTAATTACCAAGCGTAAAAAAATTATAAATAAATAAATAATGGCTATCGGGAGAACCGAGCGGGCCAGCTGTGAAATGGGCCTCGATAAAATGAGCCGCCGCGTTATGCAGAAGGGACCACAAAACGGCACCACGATATGCAGAAAAGGACAGTGAACACCCCCCGCTCAACAACTTTGGGGCCAGTTGCTACGTTAAATCCCGGGCCGATCTCTCTTCCGAGTCCTGCCCTGCTCACAATCAAGATCTTAGGTTCAAATGTACGATGTATAAGGGACAGTGTGTCTCTTTGGTGCTGTAACTTGCCAGTTTTTGTCTTCTGTGCTGTGACAAAAGCATCTTATTAAAGCCCAAATATTCCCTCTAAATGAACATGATGCAAGGAGAGAGAGAAGCTGAGGTGTGTGTGTCGTCAGGTTGATGTACAGCTGTTAGCGGGGTAATTTAAAGCTGTGTGTGTTTAAGGAGGTGCAGATTGTCGGGACACCTGCGCTGCGTCTCAAACAGCTGAGAAACACTGAAGCAGGAAACACTCACAGGAAGACTGTCAAACTGCAACCGCTCGCTCCGACCACACGTTTACCAGAAATAAACCTGCACCCACTCATGCTCGAACTGAACACACTTTTCCTGCCCACAGAAATAGTCCGTCCAAAAATGAATATTCTGTCATCATTTACTCACCCTCGTGTCGTTTCAAACCAGCACAAACGTCATGAACTACTTTTATGATGCTTTAATAGAGCGGTTTTATCCTCTTTAGAGCTCGCCGAGATAAATCTCCATCCACTTTCACGGCGTGGAAAAGAGCAGCGCTTACATTCTACTAAATATCTCCTTTTGTGTTCCACAGAACAGCAGAATGCGTGCAGATGCCAATATTTCACCTCACGGTTTCTCCCAAGATTCACGGCTTTGCTTTGGGTTTATGACGGGTCACAGCTGGTTTAATTCTCCTCCCGTTCATGAACCTCCGTTAGATTATCACTCGACCACAGGCCGGCCAAATGTCACTGAATATTCATTTGTGATTATAGACGGAGCTTGCCGAAGCTCTCCTGCTTTTGTTGCTCATGCAAATGACTCTTCCTCCACAATAGCAATCAAAGCCACTGGAGACACGTGTGTATGACTGCCAGCGCTGCAGAGTGAATGTAACTGGATGAGGTGAAAGAACACTTCAAACGCAGCTTATAAAACACACACAACATCAGCACAACCGCTTCATTCTGCACAGAGGATAATGTTATTCAAACTGATGCTGCCGAGTGGTTTCCTCTCAGAACAAGCCCTACATACATGACCTATAAAACATGAAAGGAGTGGACAGACTGGTTAAACCGTACACTCTTGATTTAATCTAAAGTATCAATCGTGTTCATGAAACAGTCAAACTGAGGTTAAGTCATGCACTAAATAGAGGAGCATCCTATAGCTCTCCTATAACTGTTCTGAGACCAGTGCAGACAGACAGCACACTGGAGGTTAAGTCATGAACTAAATAGGGAGCAAGGGAGCATCCTATAGCTCTCCTATAACTGTTCTGAGACCAGTGCAGACAGACAGCACACTGGAGGTTAAGTCATGCACTAAATAGGGATCAAGGGAGCATCCTATAGCTCTCCTATAACTGTTCTGAGACCAGTGTAGACAGACAGCACACTGGAGGTTAAGTCATGCACTAAATAGGGAGCAAGGGAGCATCCTATAGCTCTCCTATAACTGTTCTGAGACCAGTGCAGACAGACAGCACACTGGAGGTTAAGTCATGAACTAAATAGGGAGCAAGGGAGCATCCTATATCTCTCCTATAACTGTTCTGAGACCAGTGCAGACAGACAGCACACTGGAGGTTAAGTCATGCACTAAATAGGGAGCAAGGGAGCATCCTATAACTCTCCTATAACTGTTCTGAGACCAGTGCAGACAGACAGCACACTGGAGGTTAAGTCATGAACTAAATAGGGAGCAAGGGAGCATCCTATAACTCTCCTATAACTGTTCTGAGACCAGTGCAGACAGACAGCACACTGGAGGATAAGTCATGCACTAAATAGGGATCAAGGGAGCATCCTATAGCTCTCCTATAACTGTTCTGAGACCAGTGCAGACAGACAGCACACTGGAGGTTAAGTCATGAACTAAATAGGGAGCAAGGGAGCATCCTATAGCTCTCCTATAACTGTTCTGAGACCAGTGCAGACAGACAGCACACTGGAGGTTAAGTCATGCACTAAATAGGGATCAAGGGAGCATCCTATAGCTCTCTATAACTGTTCTGAGACCAGTGCAGACAGACAGCACACTGGAGGTTAAGTCATGCACTAAATAGGGAGCAAGGGAGCATCCTATAGCTCTCCTATAACTGTTCTGAGACCAGTGCAGACAGACAGCACACTGGAGGTTAAGTCATGCACTAAATAGGGAGCAAGGGTGCATCGTATAACTCTCCATAACTGTTCTGAGACCAGTGCAGACAGACAGCACACTGGAGGTTAAGTCATGCACTAAATAGGGAGCAAGGGAGCATCCTATAGCTCTCCTATAACTGTTCTGAGACCAGTGCAGACAGACAGCACACTGGAGCTTAAGTCATGCACTAAATAGGGAGCAAGGGAGCATCCTATAGCTCTCCTATAACTGTTCTGAGACCAGTGCAGACAGACAGCACACTGGAGTCATGCACTAAATAGGGAACAAGGGTGCATCCTATATCTCTCCTATAACTGTTCTGAGACCAGTGCAGACAGACAGCACACTGGAGGTTAAGTCATTCACTAAATAGGGAGCAAGGGAGCATCCTATAGCTCTCCTATAACTGTTCTGAGACCAGTGCAGACAGACAGCACACTGGAGGTTAAGTCATGCACTAAATAGGGAGCAAGGGAGCATCCTATATCTCTCTATAACTGTTCTGAGACCAGTGCAGACAGACAGCACACTGGAGGTTAAGTCATTCACTAAATAGGGAGCAAGGGAGCATCCTATAGCTCTCCTATAACTGTTCTGAGACCAGTGCAGACAGACAGCACACTGGAGGTTAAGTCATGCACTAAATAGGGAGCAAGGGTGCATCCTATAGCTCTCCTATAACTGTTCTGAGACCAGTGCAGTCAGACAGCACACTGGAGGTTAAGTCATGCACTAAATAGGGAGCAAGGGTGCATCGTATAACTCTCCATAACTGTTCTGAGACCAGTGCAGACAGACAGCACACTGGAGGTTAAGTCATGCACTAAATAGGGAGCAAGGGAGCATCCTATAGCTCTCCTATAACTGTTCTGAGACCAGTGCAGACAGACAGCACACTGGAGGTTAAGTCATGCACTAAATAGGGAGCAAGGGTGCATCGTATAACTCTCCATAACTGTTCTGAGACCAGTGCAGACAGACAGCACACTGGAGGTTAAGTCATGCACTAAATAGGGAGCAAGGGAGCATCCTATAGCTCTCCTATAACTGTTCTGAGACCAGTGCAGAGAGACAGCACACTGGAGGTTAAGTCATTCACTAAATAGGGAGCAAGGGAGCATCCTATAGCTCTCCTATAACTGTTCTGAGAGCAGTGCAGACAGATAGCACACTGGAGGTTAAGTCATTCACTAAATAGGGAGCAAGGGAGCATCCTATAGCTCTCCTATAACTGTTCTGAGACCAGTGCAGACAGACAGCACACTGGAGGTTAAGTCATTCACTAAATAGGGAGCAAGGGAGCATCCTATAGCTCTCCTATAACTGTTCTGAGACCAGTGCAGACAGACAGCACACTGGAGGTTAAGTCATGCACTAAATAGGGAGCAAGGGTGCATCGTATAACTCTCCATAACTGTTCTGAGACCAGTGCAGACAGACAGCACACTGGAGGTTAAGTCATGCACTAAATAGGGAGCAAGGGTGCATCGTATAACTCTCCATAACTGTTCTGAGACCAGTGCAGACAGACAGCACACTGGAGGTTAAGTCATGCACTAAATAGGGAGCAAGGGAGCATCCTATAGCTCTCCTATAACTGTTCTGAGACCAGTGCAGACAGACAGCACACTGGAGGTTAAGTCGTGCACTAAATAGGGAGCAAGGGAGCAAATCCGTTTTTTTGTCCCCCTGTTAACGTTCATGACATAAATGATAGTTTTTACAGAACTCAGTGTAACACACGGTCTATCGTGGTTTATTATGTTTGTTATTACGGCATGATCGCGGTACACACCTGACATGAAGGTAAATCCACTTGGCAGTTGCATCACTCCTCCGGAGGTTCCTGCGCCCTTAAGTACCGTGCCGTTGGCGATGGTGCTGACATTGCCACTGGCAGAGACGGGTGCCAGATAGTTGGTGATGGGGAAGGAGGGGCCGCTGCTCACCTGCATGCTGGTGGACGTGGTGGGTACAGTGAGCTGAGCGCTGGTGGTGCCCGGCAGACTCGCCACAGTGAAGGCCGGCTTCAGGGAGTCCTGCACAGATTAATGACAGTTTTAATTATTCATGATATATATATATATATATATATATATATTAATATAGTACAGTACAATGAAACTAAACACTTAAAGGGAGCAATACGTAACTGAACGAAGTAATACTGT
>NC_068299.1:458926-483926 GCF_025860055.1 Xyrauchen texanus | reverse complement strand
TTAGCACCCAAATTGGCCCGGTTCCTAGGGAGGGTAGAGTCACATGGGGTAACCTCCTCGTGGTCACTATAATGTGGTTCTCGCTCTCGGTGGGGCGTGTGCTGAGTTGTGTGTAGATGCCGCTGAGAATAGCGTGAAGCCTCCACACGCGCTACGTCTCCATCTCAGTTGCCTCCGCGTCTGAGACCGTCAATTCGCGCATCTTATCACGTGACTTGTTTAGTGTGTTACCATGGAGACGTAGCACGTGTGGACGCTTCACGCTATTCTCCACGGCATCCACGCACAACTCACCACACGCCCCACTGAGAGCGAGAACCACATTATAGCGACCACGAGGAGGTTACCCCATGTGACTCTACCCTCCCTAGCAACCGGCCCAATTTGGTTGCTAAGGAGACCTGACTGGAGTCACTCACCACACGCCCCACCGAGGCCGAGAACCACATTATAGCGACCACGAGGAGGTTACCCCATGTGACTCTACCCTCCCTAGCAACCGCCCAATTTGGTTGCTAAGGAGACCTGACTGGAGTTACTCACCACACGCCCCACTGAGAGCGAGAACCACATTATAGCGACCATGAGCAGGTTACCCCATGTGACTCTACCCTCCCTAGCAACCGGCCCAATTTGGTTGCTAAGGAGACCTGACTGGACTCACTCAAACTCCCGACTCCAGGTGTGATAGTCAGCACCAATACTTGCTAAGATACCCAGACACACACATTAGGTGTTTTCAACTACTATGTACTTAAGCTGTACTAATTACTAATATTGGTATTGAGAACCGTGACATTTCGCTGGTATCGGTACAAACTACTGAAATGATGGTATCGAGACAACACCAACTGTATGTATTTTAATGTTAGTGCAGTAAAACAGCTCATATAAAGTGGGATCGCTGCAATTTATGTTTTGGACCTGTTGTTATTTTTTAAATTAGCATTTTTCATAATGTAGCAAAAGTCAGCATAATTGACTAAATCCTTTATAATTTACTAAATCAGCCGAGATAAAATGTCTTTTATACGGAAGCAAAATGAACATTATAAATCCCCAAATGAATGACCCAAACCCAAACCCTCGTGTCAACCACAATGTGTGAAACCATCAGAATTAAAACTAATATTTAAAATCTAAAATGGACTGTTTTCCTAGTCAACCGAAGGCAAACACTTCCCATTCTTCTTCTGGAAAACACAATTATACAGGAAGTACTGGCGCCAAAAAGTATCAAAAACGTCTGAATGTCACAGTCTCATGATACAATCAAACCAAGTGTCATCTGCTCTCAACTTCTGCTCTTAACTCTTCTCAGAACTACCTTTGCAACGGCTTCTAATACGCTGGTGTCAAGGGGATTTTTAATTTCCACAGTCACTGATGTGGGTGAGTTTAGGCGCACCAACCATCACAACACAGACCGCAGGGACGGAGCGAGCCTTGGCATCGCAATGTTCGGAATGCATCGAGTACGCCAAGTTAAAACGTCTCTCTATGACATATTCTCGAGCATGAACAAACATCAGCGTGCAGTGGCTGACATACAGACTGACGTGCGGAGAGTAATGCGGTTTGGGTTCACGCCATGTTTAAGTGTGTGAGTGATGGAGGAGATAGTTCGACTCTAATGATCGCTGGAGCTCAAAACATACTGGCATAGCGTTCAGATGGACCCACCAGAGAGAGCGTTGAGTTTAGTAACAGACATCAACGGTTATTGTTCTCCATGAAAAAGGACTCTGAGCTGTTAAGGGTGTAGGTGCCATCCCAATAATAATAATCGGATATATAAATATGGTACACAGTTCACAGCAATCCTTTTTGCAAGTGAATTTGTCAATCAGTCAGAGATTTCCTCTGATGTGAATACAGATGAGGCTCTATTCACATCATTCACTGCCAAACAAGGTGCAATTTTTAAGAAAAGCCACAGTCATTTTGGGCAGCAAAAATCGAGAAAAAGTGCAGTGAAATCCTTAGAGGTTAAACTTTTGCACGTTTTCTATACATATAACACTCAAGAGTTCTGGTCTTGTAAGTAAGACAAAAAAAAAGACTAGACTTTAACATTTTCTCAAGAAAAAGAGTGACAGAAATTAGTGGTGCCTCCCAAGACTCACTGCTGCCATGAGGGTGTTTTGGGTGGTTGTTAGGTTGTTTTAGGCAGATGCTATGATGTTTCGGGTGGTTGTTAGGATGTTTTGGGTGGTTACTAGGGTGTTTTTGGTGGTTGCTAGGTTGTTTTAGGCAGATGCTATGATGTTTCGGGTGGTTGGTAGGGTGTTTTAGGTGGTTGTTAGGATGTTTTGGGTGGTTACTAGGGTGTTTTTGGTGGTTGCTAGGTTGTTTTAGGCAGATGCTATGATGTTTTGGGTGGTTGCTAGGGTGTTTTGGGTGGTTACTAGGGTGTTTTTGGTGGTTGCTAGGATGTTTTAGGTGGATTCTTTGATGTTTTGGGTGGTTGCTAGGGTGTTTTGGGTGGTTTCTATGATGTTTTGGCTGGTTGCTAGGGTGTTTTAGGTGGTTCCTAGGATGTTTTGTGTACTTGCTAGGTTGTTTTAGGCAGATGCTATGATGTTTTGGGTGGTTGCTAGGGGGTTTTAGGTGGTTACTAGGGTGTTTTGGGTGGTTGCTAGGATGTTTTAGGTGGATAATTTAATGTTTTGGGTGGTTGCTAGGGTGTTTTGGGTGGGTGCTAGGGTGTTTTAGGTGGTTGCTAGGATGTTTTGGGTGGTTACTAGGATGTTTTGGGTGGTTGCTAGAGTGTTTTGGGTGGTTGCTAGGTTGTTTTAGGTTGTTGCTAGGCTGTCTTGGGTGGTTGTTAGAGTGTTTTGGGTGGTTGCTAGGTTGTTTTAGGCAGATGCTTTGATGTTTTGGGTGGTTGCTAGAGTGTTTTGGGTGGTTGCTAGTAGGGATACACTGATCCTACACCTATATCGGTATCGGGTCCAATACTGGTGTTTTTAGTCTGATCGATTATCGGTCCAATGAGCCCAATCCAAATCTGATACCATGCTAGTTATGGTCATTACTCGTGGTCGCTATAATGTGGTTCTCGCTCTCGGTGGGGCGTGTGGTGAGTGACTCCAGCCAGGTCTCCTTAGCAACCAAATTGGCCCAGTTGCTAGGGAGGGTAGAGTCACATGGGGTAACCTCCTCGTGGTCGCTATAATGTGGTTCTCGCTCTCGGTGGGGCGTGTGGTGAGTTGTGCGTGGATGCCGCGGAGAATAGCGTGAAGCCTCCACACGCGCTACATCTCCATGGTAACGCTCAACAAGTCACGTGATAAGATGCACGGATTGACGGTCTCAGATGCGGAGGCAACTGAGATTCGTCCTCGCCACCCGGATTGAGGCGAGTCACTACGCCACCACGAGGACCTACCTAGTAGTGGGAATTGGGCTTTCCAAATTGTGAAGAAAAGGGGATAAAATAATAATAATAAATTACAATATTAACAAATTATTATAAACAAATTAAGTTGACTGGGTTCCAAAAAAATGACAATGTAATTGAAAAGTGGACTGATATCCCATTACAACTAAAGTGAGAAAAAAAAGGCTCTAAGAGTTGCTAGGGTGCTTTAGGTGGTTGTCGGTGTTTTGGGTGGTTGCTAGGGTGCTTTAGGTGGTTGCTAGGATGTTTTGGGTGGTTGTCGGTGTTTTGGGTGGTTGCTAGGGTGCTTTAGGTGGTTGTTCACAGGCTAAAGTGAAAAAGAGTCTCTTTGAATGTAGGTCTATGGGATGTTTCTCAGGTGAAAATGGTAAGTTTAATTACTATAAGCAATAGTAATAGAGATGTCTTAACAAACACCTCCCTAAGAGTTCAACAGCATTTACTTAAAAATCCAAAGTCTAAACACTGACTACATACACCATATGTGATGTGAAAATGACTTTGTCATTTTGTGGTGGTTATAATAACATACAGCAGACTGTGTCTCTATAGTTGTGATGCACGGGCAAACGACCATAACGACACATGCCCACCCTAAACACACAACCTCCAAATCCCATCAGCGCAGAAAGGCCCACAGTGAGAGCAGAAACAGCGAGTTTAGAGACAGCTGCAACTTATAAGGAATGCGAGGGGCCTCGGCCAACCGTGCGCTGGGAAACCACACCATATATGGTCACAGAGGCAGAATCAAGTTTTTATCAATGAGACGAAACATGCTCGAGAGCAAAAGTGACCCGGCGAAGAGGACAACTGGCGGCTTTGGGTCTGCATCCCGGTCACGCCAAACTACATTTCTAGGGTTAATCTGAACAACGGGTTCAAAGGGAGTTGATGCTGATGCACAAAGAGAAGACACCGATCACTTGGGTCAGGTGAAACACACCCGTCATGTTTTGCTTGTTGTGAGCATTTGAAAGTTCCCGACTCTGCACGGGTAACGGGTAGACCCGGTACTCTGTACCTCCAGAAATTCTGGTATCGTAAATTATTTTTTGTTTGAGTACCGACTTGGTACCGGTATTTTTGACAACACTAACAAATAATGCAACAATTCCCCATCTCTCATTTTGACCCATCTCTGTGGAAAAATACAACAATGGCTTGCTCTGTAAATATTGTTCATGTCATTTAATAATAAGGTATCGAGGAACCAAAACTTTGAGACAGAATGGAGAACAAATATACTGTGTTCCGGTCAGAGAGCGACAATAAAAGCAATAATTCATCTGGACAGAAACCAACAAGTGTTGGTCCACACTTCAGTAAACACGGTAAAGAGAGGCGCTCTGAACTCACCTTGGTTTCTCCAAGACTCTCCGACTCGGACACCTGGTAGGTCAGGTCCGTTTCCTCGAAGCCTCGTGGCGCTCATCCTCTGGTCTGTGGACGGGTCGGATCGGGGTGGAGAATCGGGCGAGTTCAGGCAGGTTTGGATGAGAGCTTTACCCGTCTCACTGGTGATCATGGGCTGCAGTTTGCGTGTGGCAAACGTGTAGGCGTGACCCGCCTCGCTCGCCACTAAGAGCAGGACTTGAGTTCCTGTGAGCGTGGACAGCTCAGTACGCCTTCAAACACAAAGAGAGAGAAAAGATTACAGGTCAAACTAGTCACCTACATTTGAAATGACAAACGAGGGCTAAGTTGATACTGACAGCTAGATAACAACAGAGCGGGTATGCCAATGGGCAATATAATGCCAATGTGTCTCAGTTCAGGAGACTCTGTGCTGTTAGTAAAGGGTTAAAGTCATGTGACCAAACAACATGGCGCTGACCACAGCAGAGTTTGTCTTTGGGAGAAACGCCAACAAAACTACATCTGGTAAGAAACCTCATTAAGTTTTTAAGTCATGCACTAAATAGGGAGCATCCTATATCTCTCTATAACTGTTCTGAGACCAGTGCAGACAGACAGCACACTGGAGGTTAAGTCATGCACTAAATAGGGAGCAAGGGAGCATCCTATATCTCTCTATAACTGTTCTGAGACCAGTGCAGACAGACAGCACACTGGAGGTTAAGTCATGCACTAAATAGGAGCAAGGGAGCATCCTATAGCTCTCTATAACTGTTCTGAGACCAGTGCAGACAGACAGCACACTGGAGGTTAAGTCATGCACTAAATAGGGAGCAAGGGAGCATCCTATAGCTCTCTATAACTGTTCTGAGACCAGTGCAGACAGACAGCACACTGGAGGTTAAGTCATGCACTAAATAGGGAGCAAGGGAGCATCCTATATCTCTCTATAACTGTTCTGAGACCAGTGCAGACAGACAGCACACTGGAGGTTAAGTCATGCACTAAATAGGGAGCAAGGGAACATCCTATAGCTCTCTATAACTGTTCTGAGACCAGTGCAGACAGACAGCACACTGGAGGTTAAGTCATGCACTAAATAGGGAGCAAGGGAGCATCCTATATCTCTCTATAACTGTTCTGAGACCAGTGCAGACAGACAGCACACTGGAGGTTAAGTCATGCACTAAATAGGGAGCAAGGGAGCATCCTATAGCTCTCCTATAACTGTTCTGAGACCAGTGCAGACAGACAGCACACTGGAGGTTAAGTCATGCACTAAATAGGGAGCAAGGGAGCATCCTATAGCTCTCTATAACTGTTCTGAGACCAGTGCAGACAGACAGCACACTGGAGGTTAAGTCATGCACTAAATAGGGAGCAAGGGAGCATCCTATATCTCTCTATAACTGTTCTGAGACCAGTGCAGACAGACAGCACACTGGAGGTTAAGTCATGCACTAAATAGGGAGCAAGGGAGCATCCTATAGCTCTCCTATAACTGTTCTGAGACCAGTGCAGACAGACAGCACACTGGAGGTTAAGTCATGCACTAAATAGGGAGCAAGGGAGCATCCTATAGCTCTCTATAACTGTTCTGAGACCAGTGCAGACAGACAGCACACTGGAGGTTAAGTCATGCACTAAATAGGGAGCAAGGGAGCATCCTATAGCTCTCCTATAACTGTTCTGAGACCAGTGCAGACAGACAGCACACTGGAGGTTAAGTCATGCACTAAATAGGGAGCAAGGGAGCATCCTATAGCTCTCCTATAACTGTTCTGAGACCAGTGCAGACAGACAGCACACTGGAGGTTAAGTCATGCACTAAATAGGGAGCAAGGGAGCATCCTATAGCTCTCTATAACTGTTCTGAGACCAGTGCAGACAGACAGCACACTGGAGGTTAAGTCATGCACTAAATAGGGAGCAAGGGAGCATCCTATAGCTCTCCTATAACTGTTCTGAGACCAGTGCAGACAGACAGCACACTGGAGGTTAAGTCATGCACTAAATAGGGAGCAAGGGAGCATCCTATAGCTCTCCTATAACTGTTCTGAGACCAGTGCAGACAGACAGCACACTGGAGGTTAAGTCATGCACTAAATAGGGAGCAAGGCAGCATCCTATATCTCTCTATGCTGTTAAGTGCGTTCACTCCTAAAATCTGATCATAAGTTCAGTTTCAGCTGCAGATGATGTTTGGATCACTCAACATGTTTGACACACATGGGACAATGATAATCAGTACATAAAGGACATTTGAAATGTGCCGAAAATAAATGATGTAGGCCTGATGAAAAGTTTCCAATTCCAATTTTATTGTCATCTGCATGAATAACAAAAAGAAAAAGAAAAAAGTTTAAATCTGTTTGTTTAAATATACAAATCAACACCCTGGGACATGAAAGTGCCCGAAGTTGAAGAAACACCCATATGTGATATACACAATGTTATTCAAAATTCAATAACAATATTTAATCCATAATAATAATAATAATAATAAATATAGCTGCAAGCAGCAATTTTCAGGGTTTAAGCCTTTTAAGAACCTTCAAAGTATGCAAAATAATGTATTTGTATTTGTATATGTACTTTGTAAGTTGCTGAATTTGCAAACCGGTGTTAAATATGTCTTTTGATCCTGGATAATTGTTATGGTCCTGTTATACTGGAGTGGTGGTGTTGTAGTGGTCTAAGCACATAACTGGTAATCTGGTAATCAGAAGGTTGCTGGTTCGATCCCCACAGTCACCACCATTGTGTCCTTGAGTAAGACACTTAACTCCAGGTTGCTCCGGGGGGATTGTCCCTGTAATAAGTGCTCTGTATAATACATTGGTAATCAGAAGGTTGCTGGTTTGATCCCCACAGTCACCACCATTGTGTCCTTGAGTAAGGCACTTAACTGGTCATCAGAAGGTTGCTGGTTTGATCCCCACAGTCACCACCATTGTGTCCTTGAGTAAGGCACTTAACTGGTCATCAGAAGGTTGCTGGTTTGATCCCCACAGTCACCACCATTGTGTCCTTGAGTAAGGCACTTAACTGGTCATCAGAAGGTTGCTGGTTTGATCCCCACAGTCACCACCATTGTGTCCTTGAGTAAGGCACTTACCTGGTCATCAGAAGGTTGCTGGTTTGATCCCCACAGTCACCACCATTGTGCCCTTGAGTAAGGCACTTAACTGGTCATCAGAAGGTTGCTGGTTTGATCCCCACAGTCACCACCATTGTGTCCTTGAGTAAGGCACTTAACTGGTCATCAGAAGGTTGCTGGTTTGATCCCCACAGTCACCACCATTGTGCCCTTGAGTAAGGCACTTAACTCCAGGTTGCTCCGGGGGGATTGTCCCTGTAATAAGTGCTCTGTATAATACATTGGTAATCAGAAGGTTGCTGGTTTGATCCCCACAGTCACCACCATTGTGTCCTTGAGTAAGACACTTAACTCCAGGTTGCTCCGGGGGGATTGTCCCTGTAATAAGTGCACTGTATAATACATTGGTACTCAGAAGGTTGCTGGTTTGATCCCCACAGTCACCACCATTGTGTCCTTGAGTAAGACACTTAACTCCAGGTTGCTCCGGGGGGATTGTCCCTGTAATAAGGGCTCTGTAAGTCACTTTGGATAAAAGCATCTGCCAAATGCATAAATGTAAATGTCATCGTTTGTTTACTTTTTAACTGTTATAAAGCCACAAAGCACCCAATCTCCAAAAAAGGTTTTAGAAGTTTGAATATTTATTTGAGGAATTATAGGCTTTTGATACACTTGGCCAAACACACATGATAAATGCAACCTCTACATAACTAAATAAATAACTAAAGTTCATATTCTCTTTGATAATTATTGACCTAGGGAGTCCTAGATGCAGTTCACAATAGCAGGTAACTTTGGATAATATACAATAATTTACACACCATTTATACAGCCATTTTGCAGAAATATGATTGGCTGCTGGCGGCCATGTTTTTTTATTTGTCTCAGTCATATTGTAATATATGTTAGGATTTGACCCCTACAAGAAGCATACCAATTTCCAACTTCATTGATAACACAGTTGCGGAGTTATGAGCATTTTCTTGTTGTAGCGCCCCCTACAGGTGATTTGTTTCGCGATTTGGCATGCAGACTCAAAATGCGCTGTTGTATAAGTGTATCAAGTTTCATAACATTTGGCCTTTTGTTTGGTAGATATTGGTCAATACGTACAAAATGGATCGACGCCTGCCTGACCAATTCATTGGCTTATATCTTCACAACGCATCAACGAATCAAAATTCCTTTGACAACTTTTTGGTCAGGAGGGTTTATAGTAGACACCCCAATTGTTGTTCGAATCGAACATACGGGCTAGGAGGAGTTTGAAAAAGTAGGTTTTTCTAATGATGCACATTAGCGCACACATTCTCATGACGGAAATTAAATCGGAGATATACGTTTTGTTCGACTTGAGCCAAGGATTCCAATGACGTTAGACACTTGTGTGCGACAAATGGTTTAGGAGTTATGGACCAAAACTTAAACATGATCACTATAGCGCCACCTTAAGGCTGATCGGACCTACGTTGTAGTAATCTGGGGGACTACCTTCCCTCTAAGTCTCAGCTCTCTACGAGTTACGGTTTGGTCTGCACAATCAGTTTTAGGGCAGAATAATAATAATATAAATCCTACGAGCTTGAACCCCTAATAATAAATATATATTTTTTTATTTATTGATAAATGAACACTTCGTTTTTAAGACTCTGTGTGTCGAGTGTTTATATTAGCAACAGTGTACGAGTTAATGCACCTATAAATAAACAGTGAACATGTAACAATATATATATACACTGTTACATGTTTATTGTTTACATGCATAATTTACCAATACATGCATATGTAACAAGTGTTTAAACGGTACTGTCTCTTTAAGAAAAGAGTCAGTACAGCGAGCGTCCCACAAACATGTTTGAGATGAGTGTATATTAATCTGAGAGGAGTCTAACGGCTTATTTACCACATCCGTGCTTCACGTGATTAGAAACAAATGTTTCTGTTCTTGTTTTTGATCAACAACTGACTGTAAAGAACAGAACTGAAACATTATTCAATGACAAATGCATCAACAGCAAATGTAATGCAACAGACAAGCAGAACTGCTGAACGGACTCGACAGCAGCATATAGTAAATGTCCACATGGCAAACATTCCCTGACAACTGTGGGAATATCTGTCTGTGATCAGGAATGCACTGAATCTTGGAAATAAATGAACTCCACCTGTTTGGACGGGTAGAGAAGAACAAACCATGAGCTCGATCGGTCAACACCGTCCACTGCTCGCCGATTTAATGACACATTTTAAATAGTCCTACAGTGTGACAAATGGATAGTTACATTTACATTTAAGCATTTATCAGACGCTTTTATCCAAAGTGACTTACAGTGCACTTATTACAGGGACAATCCCCCCGGAGCAACCTGGAGTTAAGTGTCTTACTCAAGGACACAATGGTGGTGACTGTGGGGATCAAACCAGCAACCTTCTGATTACCAATGTATTATACAGAGCACTTATTACAGGGACAATCCCCCCGGAGCAACCTGGAGTTAAGTGCCTTGCTCAAGGACACAATGGTGGTGACTGTGGGGATCAAACCAGCAACCTTCTGATTACCAATGTATTATACAGAGCACTTATTACAGGGACAATCCCCCCGGAGCAACCTGGAGTTAAGTGTCTTACTCAAGGACACAATGGTGGTGACTGTGGGGATCGAACCAGCAACCTCCTGATTACCAATGTATTATACAGAGCACTTATTACAGGGACAATCCCCCCGGAGCAACCTGGAGTTAAGTGTCTTACTCAAGGACACAATGGTGGTGACTGTGGGGATCAAACCAGCAACCTTCTGAGTACCAATGTATTATACAGAGCACTTATTACAGGGACAATCCCCCCGGAGCAACCTGGAGTTAAGTGTCTTACTCAAGGACACAATGGTGGTGACTGTGGGGATCAAACCAGCAACCTTCTGAGTACCAATACAGAGCACTTATTACAGGGACAATCCCCCCGGAGCAACCTGGAGTTAAGTGTCTTACTCAAGGACACAATGGTGGTGACTGTGGGGATCGAACCAGCAACCTCCTGAGTACCAGTTATGTGCTTTAGCCCACTACACCACCACTCCATAGTTAAAGCATGTAGTCTCACAATTAATATTAGCTCATAAAAACTGCACGTGTAATAATCATAAAAATGTTTGAGATGAATTGCAGTGCAGGACACTCTTTGAAACGTCCCGTCAACTCCCCCCAAACATCCAATAGCCAAGAACTGTGAGAGCGACTGTCCTGAAGTGTCTCGTGAAGTCGTGTGTTCGAGCAGCAGCTGTAGACGCATGTGAGCCGTAAAGCAGCCGCATTTGAGTTCAACGAGAGTGTCGGTCAAACCATGCGATGACGTCACCTCGCAGTTTGACCAGCTGTCGCATATAGCGCCCATGTGATTGACAGCAGGTGATGTGACCCTCACAAACACACTGAACATCACAGTCACCTCCAGCATGTGTGGCTCCAATCATATAATGACCTTCCCAACACTGTACGTCTGCCGTCTCTCATTTCTTGGCTTTTATCCCAAAACAGCATCGCTTTCTGTGATAGCAGATTATCAGAGGAATGACTTCATGCTTGAAGATCACACGGTTTCGTTCCCTTGAGAAATGCACCATGTGACACTCACTATGAACATGTGGAAGTTACTTACGGGGTTTTTCATTGGCTGATTCTGATGTGTACTGTAGAGCAGGCAGATGGCGACGTACATCATTTAATGATGCCAAAAAAGAAGCAAATATTGCTCAAATTAAATGACCACTCATTTTACACTCAATTTACTAAATTTACTTATTGACTAAAATCACACACACACACACACTCACACACACACACACACACACACATGCTGTGTTTCCATGTTTTATGGGGACTTTCCATAGACATAATGGTTTTTATACTGTACAAACTTTATATTCTATCCCCTAAACCTAACCCTACCCCTAAACCTAACCCTCACAGAAAACTTTCTGCATTTTTACATTTTCAAAAAACATAATTTAGTATGATTTATAAGCTGTTTTCCTCATGGGGACCGACAAAATGTCCCCACAAGGTCAAACATTTTGGGTTTTACTATCCTTATGGGGACATTTGGTCCCCACAAAGTGATAAATACACACTCACACACACACACACACACACTCACACACACACACACACACACTCACACACACACACACACACACACACACACACACACACACACACACACGTTCGATGTCATTTAACGTAACATGTGATCACTTTAAACTGTAATGATGGCGTGAGAGCAGAACTGCAGTTCACGACAGACTGATGATGATTACGCCGATCACAGGTGAACTTTAAACTTTCCAAACAGCTTCAGCTGATGTGCATCACAAAGAGGGATTTATACAAAAATACAAAATAACTAAATACAGAAGCACTCTCGTTGTGGAATAAGTGAAGCCATTGTATCGCTGTCCCAAACAATGTATTCAGCCGATAACCCATTAATCTGAGGTTTAATAACCCGTATATATAGATGAGAAGATACGTTTGCATTATCTTTTGTCTCATAAATGATTTCATAATTTATACAAAAGAGATAAAAGATTGTTTTATTTAGTACTGCTCTTCACAATCTACATTACAGATAATTACATCAAATATCGTTTCAATGAAGTCCATCAATGTCTCAGTGTCAAAAGCTTGATTATATTATATATATATATATATTAGGGCTGTCGATTTAACGTGTTAATTCAGTGCGATTCATTTGACAAAAAATAACGCGTTAAAAAAATTAATGCAATTAATCGCAATATGCCCCGGGACCGTAATAAGTAAGAGTCCTGAGAAATGCTTGCAGTACCACCTGTTTCCTCCAGGGGGCAGTAAGGGGCACTTCAGCTGTATGAGCAACACACAGTTTATACAGTGAACAAAACAACCCACAACACAAACATGAGTTACATTCTTGTGTTCAAAACACTTGATGGAGCTCAAATCTGAACTAAGAGATCTCAAGATGTGTTGTAAGTATTAAACTATATTTAACTCGACACAGTGACCTAAACATGTATGTTTATGACGCAACACACCCGAGACGCTACACAAGCATGTCTGACGCAGCTGTACATTGACGGTCCTTAAACAAGCTCTCATAATAAATCTCTGATTGATAAATTCACTTGTGTAATGGATTACTGTGAACTGTGTGTCAATGATTGACTTATGATCAATAATATGGTAGTAATCAATACATTATATTCTAAAGCTCATTTTTGTATCGCCTAATCAATGATTAAGAATGTAATGCATTTTAATTATCTGAATATATTTATATATATAATTTTATCTATATTTAAAGATAACTATGTATAATTATATATTGATATAAATATGTATAATCATTATATATTGAATTATTATTATATGAGGGGCTTTCTCAGCAAATATTTGTATATGCGATTAATTAATCGGGAAACCATGTAATTAATTCGATTAATATTTTTAATCGATTGACAGCCTTAATAAATATATATATATATATACACACACACACACACACACACACACACACACACACACGCACACACACACACGATACAAAACCGAAATACACATGGGACTCTTATTTTGAAAAATGTGCACTCCCAGTGACGGCTGATTCGCTGGGAAAGTGAATGTGATTCAAACTGCTGACCTGAGCTCATGAGTTCAAACACTCAGTTCTTTTCGGGTGATTCGTGAAAAAGATCCGTTTGTTGTTGCGAGCGGTGCGGCGAGCTCGTTAGAAAAGGGGCGCGAGACACGCTGGTGTCCGCTCTACAGATGCGTTCACTAACTCACAAGATGATACCTGATGAAACCGCATATGAGCGCGCACATCCCAATGATGACTAGATTTTAAATTATATCGCAATAAAAACATTTTATTCGCAGTCTGGAGCCCTGATAATGCAGCTAGATTATAACGTGATGACTCGAGTATATATGCGTCACTGTGCGTTTATCATCATGAAGAACAGTCCATTTCAGTTTAAGATGGATTGAAGTGAACAAGCAGGCGAGAGAGTCTTCAACCCATTATATTACATGTATCCAATATAAATAACTCTTTTAAAACAACGTACATGTACATAAACATTATCTGAGAATGTTGAATATAATATTACAAATACTAATATTTTAAAATATCTAAAAATCCTTTAATAAAGATGCATTCTCCTGAGAAGCAGCATATGAGATATTTAGACTTGCTTTAAGACCATTTATGTTGAAAATAAGTATATTTTTCTTTACTGCACTGGCAGTAGTATGACCAAGTGAACAAATACACTTATATAAAATACACTTCTGTTTAAGAAACGTCCTCATAAAGCAAGTCTAAATATCTTATAAGATGCTTCTCAAGTAAATGTTTCTTGTTTTAAGGATTTTTAGACAATGTTAATGGAAAACGAGACAAAAACACTTGATAACAGGATTTTTGTAGTGAATTTCTTTACTGAATTAAACTTAATGAAAAGTAATTTCCCCTTTAATTCAGTGAAGGTCATGTAGAGGTATTTTTAAAAGATGATTTTGTCCTCTTTATTGTTAGTGAGCAGATTTAATACAATCTTTTCACAAGATTTAATCGCAGCAATAATCGCCGAATAATCGTTAGATTAATCGAGTATCAAAATAATCGCTAGTTGCAGCCCAAGTTAGCAAGCACGTTTAATACAACCTATTCACAAGATGAACAATCGGCTAAGAGCTAACATGTAACCATTGCAATAATCGCAGAATAGTCGAATAATTGTTCTAATAATAGTTCGATTAATCGAGTATCAAAATAATCGCTAGTTGCAGCCCTAGTTAGCAAGCACGTTTATTACAACCTTTTAAGTCAGGGCACAAGCTGAATAATCGGCTAAGTGCTAATGATTAATCGTAGCAATAATCACCCAATAGTCGAATAATCGTTAGATTAATCGAAGTATCAAAATAATCGCTAGTTGCAGCCCTACTTTTAAAAATAGTAACTATACTGTAGCTCAATCATGGTACTTGTAGTAAAAACATAACCACAAAATTGTTTAAAATTACTTTATTAACTTTAGAATTTACTATAGTAACACCACGGTTCATTTGTCATAAAAGTAAACGGTTTCCAGCTAAAAAAATAACCATTGTTTTACTATAGTAAACCGTAACCATGTGACAATTATTTATGGTAAGAATTATGGCGTTACTATAGTAAAACAAATCATGTTTTTTTGACAGAATGATTACGATTTTAATTACTAGAGTTTCTAATTTTCCTATATTATTATTATTACGGTTTTACCATAAATATGGTAATATGTTGTTTTGTTTTTTTTTTACTAAATATGGCTACTTTAGTAAAACCAAGGTACAGTTCATAAAGGAAAGATAAAGGTATTGTGAGAGAATCCAAAATAATTGTCCGTACATTTTAAGATGTTCATTTCTGTTAATTGGTCATTAGCGCGATGATGAAATAGCCTCATAATCGTTTAAAATAATGGCTGATGTATCGGTCTATTACGATTCCTGACATGTGATATAAAGTGGCCTGCTCACTGGCTCGTCTGTTTCTGGAGTTCAGCTCGAACACATGATGACTGACGACTCAAATGCTTGGAGATTTAACAAAGGCTTATCCGAGCAGGTGATAATGGAGGGGATGACACAGAACAGCAGGTGAAATACAGAGATATGTCCCTCTCTTCAGCGCACACAAACGGTGCTAAATGGAGAACATCAACGGCTCTCCTCTCAATCGATCAAGAACATCTGAAGGAGGACCTGAGAGAGACACGCTCTGCATTGTGATGGAAACAAGCCATGCTGATCCACTATCTCCTCTGTAACCAAAGCGATTACAGCGAGCGGTTGGTTTAGTCGGCCTGAGCATACATCGAGACTGATGTCCAGTATGTATGTGTGTGTGTGAGCTGCCGGTCAGTAATAGAATGTCAGTTGCTCTGGTCTATTTAAAGCTCACAGCCAGTCGTGTCTGTTGTCACTTCAGTCACTATAAACCAAAGGAGAGACATGTGATACTACAGTCTCACTTACACCAGAGACAGACATCGCATCTGCACAGGAATCTATGCTTCATCCGACGCGGACTTTACATCACACTGAAAGTTTGTGTGAGATCACCGGTGATGTTAAAGGAATATTCAGTATGTTAAGCTCAATAACATTTGTGGCATTAAATGTAAACATTTACTGTATGCCATAACTGCCACCTCGAAACTGAAGGTGTGTGATTCATTACTTCAGTGTCTATTCAAATTTAGGCATGAACGTATTACAATGGAAATCAATGGGGTCAATCTGTAAACATTCAAATACTTTGTTGTTTTAAAAGTATAGACACAAACCAAATGGTCTGCACTTATATAGCGCTTTTTTCTAACCTCAGAGGTTACCAAAGCGCTTTACACTGTGTCCCAATCACCCATTCACACACACATTCATACACCAATGGCGGCAGAGCTGCCATGCAAGGCGCTAACCTACCATTGGGAGCAACTTGGGGTTCAGTGTCTTGCCCAAGGACACTTCGGCATGTGGAGTCATGTGGGCCAGGATTCGAACCACCAACCCTACGATTAGCAGCCGACCCGCTCTACCACCTGAACCACAGCCACCCGCAAACCCAAACCTTTTACCTCTGGGCTGGGGTTCGAACCCAAACCTTTTACCTCTGGGCTGGGGTTCGAACCCAAACCTTTAGTTTCGAACCCAAACCTTTAACCACTGGGCTGGGGTTCGAACCCAAACCTTTAACCACTGGGCTGGGGTTCGAACCTAAACTTCACTCAACAGCTTAGATCTTAAACTTGTAGCTGTCAAAGTCAGAAAACAATGTTTGTAGTTTCTGTGCATGTATTATTCAGCATCATAGTTGAAAGTTTCACACACACATTCTCACCTTCTTCATAATGCCGGTTTTCCTCTTGCTGAAAGTGGTGTACCGACGCAGTTTGTTGTCGATAAACTCCATCTTGATCTTCACTCTCCCCGGGTTTTCTTGCCCGGTTTCGCTCCAGCCACTCCACCGGCGACCACCCCGAACGCACCCGAGGGTAAGCCGGCCTCCTGTCCGACCATCGCCGCCTCCATCTCCGCTCTCTCCCGCTTGACTCCTCCGCCCCTCCGGACGTTCCCGATCGACCCCATGTGCTCGTCCTCATCGCCCGAGTCCGAGTCCGCATCCGAGCCGCTGCAGCCGTGCGGGGTCCTCTTTACCCAACTCAAATCTCCCAGGAACACCGATTCCCAAACCACCCACCATGCCTCCAGCCTGACCGATACCCAGTCCGGTCCTGTTCCCCGAGCATCCCCGCTGGAGCAGAGCGGACGAACCCGGTACGAAGCCCACCGCCGATCACCACCGCGCCGTGGCCTGCGCTCTTCCCCACCGCTGATCCGTTTCCACTCAGTGCCGCTCCGGTGGAGCTGGATAACATCCTTTAAACCGGAGAAAATCACAGTGAACCTGCCAGCTGAGCGCTGGAGCGACCGTCTGTGAGTGAGATCAGACCCGGTGCTCATAAACACACCCGGCAGGAAGGTGAACAAACAGTGTCTGCGTGTACAGTGTCTGCGAGAAACTTTGAGAAGTAATGCCGAACCTGAGCGCCTTCACGCGGCTTCAATCACACTTCACTCCCGCTTCACCTCCTGCTGCTCCGGAGAGACGCACTTTCTGTATAAGGAAACACCCGCGCACAACCGCGATTACTCCGCCATGTTATATAGTGCGACCTGTAATCGTACTAATGTCGCTTCATGAATCTATTGACGCGTCACTACTGCTGCTCTACCTCACAATTACACAACTGACAGCTGCCAATCATCAGTGTAAATGCATTTATGAGACACTTCAAAACACTCAACAGAAGAGCGGAGTGATCTGTACCCGCCAGATCTACTTGTCTCCTTATAAAGACATACGATGTTTCCTTTTTTGGAGTTGTCTCTCCTTATATGGTGAGTCATAGTGACGCCTGCCGATTGGTTCGTGAGGGAACAGACCGGAGCGCTATTGGTTACAAGACGATATTCATTTGCATAAATGCAAAAATGGTTGCGCTTACATTAAACGTCACATAAAGGGGCGGGGCCTCGTGTCTGAAACACGAATAGACGCTGGACACTTTATTCTCAATCATTAAGTAGAAAAATAGTGAATGTTATTTTAAGCAGAGCTCTAAATGCAAAGTAAATAACAATGCATTTACACATCACAAATTTAAAGAATTTTAGTCCATTTTCTCAGTTATCTGCATATGAATGTACTCATACTTAGATACAATAAAAATACATTATTTAGTGTATAAGCTATTTTTCTCGTGGGTATCGTATCATTGTGGACATTTAGTCATTATATTGGTTGACTGAATCTTGGCAGAGAATTAAGTATTATTTTATATGACTTTGTGCAAGTGTTTAATATTTTGTTGATATTGAGCATTTGCTGTGCTAATCATTGCATTTAGACCAGTACTGCTCTTCAACAGCAGCTGTGATTAATTTGAGTTCCTTTAACATGTTTAAAATCTCATTTCAAACATTAGGGCTGTGTCGATACAATGGAATAACGATATATCACGTTACTTTTTCTCAGTACAAACAATGTATTGTATATATGCAATACAATATATTTACATTTATGCATTTGGCAGATGCTTTTATCCAAAGCGACTTACAGAGCCCTTATTACAGGGACAATCCCCCCCGGAGCAACCTGGAGTTAAGTGTCTTACTCAAGGACACAATGGTGGTGACTGTGGGGATTGAACCAGCAACCTTCTGAGTACCAATGTATTATACAGAGCACTTATTACAGGGACAATCCCCCCGGAGCAACCTGGAGTTAAGTGTCTTACTCAAGGACACAATGGTGGTGACTGTGGGGATTGAACCAGCAACCTTCTGAGTACCAATGTATTATACAGAGCACTTATTACAGGGACAATCCCCCCGGAGCAACCTGGATTTAAGTGTCTTACTCAAGGACACAATGGTGGTGACTGTGGGGATCAAACCAGCAACCTTCTGAGTACCAATGTATTATACAGAGCACTTATTACAGGGACAATCCCCCCGGAGCAACCTGGAGTTAAGTGTCTTACTCAAGGACACAATGGTGGTGACTGTGGGGATCAAACCAGCAACCTTCTGATTACCAATGTATTATACAGAGCACTTATTACAGGGACAATCCCCCCGGAGCAACCTGGAGTTAAGTGTCTTACTCAAGGACACAATGGTGGTGACTGTGGGGATCAAACCAGCAACCTTCTGAGTACCAATGTATTATACAGAGCACTTATTACAGGGACAATCCCCCCCCGGAGCAACCTGGAGTTAAGTGTCTTACTCAAGGACACAATGGTGGTGACTGTGGGGATCGAACCAGCAACCTTCTGAGTACCAGTTATGTACTTTAGCCCACTACACCACCACCACCCATATATGCAATTTCAATACATCCAATTTATTGATAAGTTACAAGATGGCGTCACAGATGGTTGCCTCGGTGTGGAGCTCTCCAATTCTTTTGTTGTTTTTGTATGTTTGTCCTGTGTTTAGTATTTTTATTCCAATAAGTTTTACTTTCCCTAACCCTAAACCAGACTCGCTGTGGGGGCCAGTTCCCCTCTGACCAACCCTAACCCTAAACCAGACTCGCTGTGGGGGCCAGTTCCCCTCTGACCAACCCCACCCTAACCCTAAACCAGACTCGCTGTGGGGGCCAGTTCCCCTCTGACCAACCCCACCCTAACCCTAAACCAGACTCACTGTGGGGGCCAGTTCCCCTCTGACCAACCCCACCCTAACCCTAAACCAGACTCGCTGTGGGGGCCAGTTCCCCTGTGACCAACCCCACCCTAACCCTAAACCAGACTCGCTGTGGGGGCCAGTTCCCCTCTGACCAACCCTAACCCTAAACCAGACTCGCTGTGGGGGCCAGTTCCCCTCTGACCAACCCTAACCCTAAACCAGACTCGCTGTGGGGGCCAGTTCCCCTCTGACCAACCCCACCCTAACCCTAAACCAGACTCGCTGTGGGGGCCAGTTCCCCTGTGACCAACCCCACCCTAACCCTAAACCAGACTCACTGTGGGGGCCAGTTCCCCTGTGACCAACCCCACCCTAACCCTAAACCAGACTCACTGTGGGGGCCAGTTCCCCTGTGACCAACCCCACCCTAACCCTAAACCAGACTCGCTGTGGGGGCCAGTTCCCCTGTGACCAACCCCACCCTAACCCTAAACCAGACTCGCTGTGGGGGCCAGTTCCCCTGTGACCAACCCCACCCTAACCCTAAACCAGACTCGGCTGTGGGGGCCAGTTCCCTCTGACCAACCCCACCCTAACCCTAAACCAGACTCGCTGTGGGGGCCAGTTCCCCTGTGACCAACCCCACCCTAACCCTAAACCAGACTCGCTGTGGGGGCCAGTTCCCCTGTGACCAACCCCACCCTAACCCTAAACCAGACTCGCTGTGGGGGCCAGTTCCCTGTGACCAACCCCACCCTAACCCTAAACCAGACTCAGCTGTGGGGGCCAGTTCCCCTGTGACCAACCCCACCCTAACCCTAAACCAGACTCAGCTGTGGGGGCCAGTTCCCCTGTGACCAACCCCACCCTAACCCTAAACCAGACTCGCTGTGGGGGCCAGTTCCCCTCTGACCAACCCCACCCTAACCCTAAACCAGACTCGCTGTGGGGGCCAGTTCCCTCTGACCAACCCCACCCTAACCCTAAACCAGACTCAGCTGTGGGGGCCAGTTCCCTCTGACCAACCCCACCCTAACCCTAAACCAGACTCACTGTGGGGCCAGTTCCCTCTGACTAACCCCACCCTAACCCTAAACCAGACTCGCTGTGGGGGCCAGTTCCCCTGTGACCAACCCCACCCTAACCCTAAACCAGACTCGCTGTGGGGGCCAGTTCCCTCTGACCAACCCCACCCTAACCCTAAACCAGACTCACTGTGGGGGCCAGTTCCCCTCTGACCAACCCCACCCTAACCCTAAACCAGACTCACTGTGGGGGCCAGTTCCCTCTGACTAACCCCACCCTAACCCTAAACCAGACTCGCTGTGGGGGCCAGTTCCCCTCTGACTAACCCCACCCTAACCCTAAACCAGACTCGCTGTGGGGGCCAGTTCCCCTCTGACTAACCCCACCCTAACCCTAAACCAGACTCACTGTGGGGCCAGTTCCCCTCTGACTAACCCCACCCTAACCCTAAACCAGACTCACTGTGGGGGCCAGTTCCCCTGTGACCAACCCCACCCTAACCCTAAACCAGACTCACTGTGGGGGCCAGTTCCCCTCTGACCAACCCCACCCTAACCCTAAACCAGACTCACTGTGGGGGCCAGTTCCCCTCTGACCAACCCCACCCTAACCCTAAACCAGACTCACTGTGGGGCCAGTTCCCCTCTGACCAACCCCACCCTAACCCTAAACCAGACTCACTGTGGGGGCCAGTTCCCCTCTGACCAACCCCACCCTAACCCTAAACCAGACTCACTGTGGGGGCCAGTTCCCCTCTGACTAACCCCACCCTAACCCTAAACCAGACTCACTGTGGGGGCCAGTTCCCCTCTGACTAACCCCACTGAATGGGGAGAATCGACTGGAAACTCTAACAGGACTGGAAGAGTGGTGTCAATTTGCTGAGCGAGTATGCCGCTGAGACGTCTCCCAAACGGCTCTACAGCCAAAACCAAAGTGTGTGTTGCTCGCTGTTCTACACGCATCTAACAGTATGTACCAGCTTCTCTTTCTCACTGACCTCCACTAGCATTTGGATGCGTGTCTCCAAGTTATCCGTCAGCCTGATTAATTCCTTACATTTATCACATGTGAATCCCTCACTTCTGATGGAAGAAGCTATAGTAAACATTTGGCATGCATTGCAGGAAGCAATAATATGAGCAGATGCCATGAACACAATTGTTTGTTGTTGTTATGGTTGTTCTTGAGAGGTGAGGGTTTGAGATCGATGTTAATCTCTCACACAATTGAAAAGAAAACGGGTGTGCTCAATAAAACACATGCAGATGAAACAGTAGAAAAAAAGGGGGGATGAAGCACGTGGTAAAATGGCAAAGAATAAAATGATGAGCGTAGAAGTATAAGCAATGCTAAGCAGGCTAACAAGCTCTTAAATGCTCCTGGTACCACCACAGACTTTTGGTCATGGTACCATAGAAATGCCATATTGTTTGGGCATCAAGCATGGCAGTGCCATGATAACTTGTTAAATAAATACAATCATATTTGGTGTATATATGTTGATTGTTCAGTACCGAAGCACATATTAATGTACCATGTTATTACCATCTGATACTATTCTAAAGAAAGGAGCTTCAATCGATCAATTCTATAATCACAAATAAAACTGCAGGTCCTTAAAACAAGATCTCTTCTATCAGGACTAATACAGTTGAGTCATTGAATCCAGAGAGGCTGTTATAAATGTGAATGTTTAATGAGAACAGCATACATGTGGATTACTGTGACCTTTACTAAAGCACAATATAAACGCATCGAATGTGAGTGCCAAGCTTTTAAAACACATGAACGGATGCTGTTATTGTAACTCACAAAGAGATAAACAAATAATAATAATAATAATAATACAAAAAACATGTCAACATTTTATAAAAGCAGTTCTTAAAACAAGAGGCGACTGCATTAAAAACATACTGTAAAAAAAAGAGAAAACCTTTCCTTCATTTTCTAGGCACTTTTAGTTGTAAAGTCAAAGTCGAGCTGTTTCTTGAGTCTACACAGCTGCTGAAAAGCATTCGCTCAAACCTGCCACAGGAAGTTCCACTGCACCAGAGATCGAGACTGCAGGAGTTTGTAGAAAATGAACGCTGAGCGCATTAAAAAAACATCATAAATACATCAGATATAACCTACATTATAATCATCACACAGTTATGGAGCGCTGTAGGTCGTGTCTTTCAGAACAAAGCAGACACATGGATGAATAAAAAGGTGATGAATCATGGCTTAGGGAATTAATGCAATCTGTGGCATTTATATGTATTACACAGTCAGTCCCTCTGAGCACCTACAAGTGAATATGAAGAACAGTCCTGATTCTCTCTTATATCTCACAATTACAAACACATCATTTGACATAAATCTTAAAGGAATATTCCGGGTTCAAGTGAAATTGACAGCATTTGTGATATAATGTTGATATTTATACACACATCTCATTTCGACTCGTCCCTCCTTTTCTTTAAAAAAGCACAAATGTGTGTTCCAGTGAGACACTTACAATGCAAGTCAATGGAACTCAATGCAAGTCAATGGAACTCAATGCAAGTCAATGCAAGTCAATGGAACTCAATGGAACTTGATGCAAGTCAATGGAACTCAATACTCAATGGAACTCGATGGAACTCAATGCAAGTCAATGCAAGTCAATGCAAGTCAATGCAAGTCAATGGAACACAATGCAAGTCAATGGAACTCAATGCAAGTCAATGCAAGTCAATGGAACTCAATGCAAGTCAATGGAAGTCAATGGAACTCAATGCAAGTCAATGGAACTCAATGCAAGTCAATGGAACTCAATGCAAGTCAATGGAACTCAATGCAAGTCAATGGAACTCAATGGAGCTCAATGGAACTCAATGCAAGTCAATGGAACTCAATGCAAGTCAATGGAACTCAATGGAACTCAATGCAAGTCAATGGAACTCAATGCAAGTCAATGGAACTCAATGCAAGTCAATGGAACTCAATGCAAGTCAATGGAACTCAATGCAAGTCAATGGAACTCAATGCAAGTCAATGGAACTCAATTCAAGTCAATGGAACTCAATGGAACTCAATGCAAGTCAATGCTCTCCTCTCTCTGAGTGAATAACGTATAGATTAATGTGGCATTGAACACACTCTGAACATTTAATCAATCCACCATACACATTTATATATTAATATCACACATATTTGACACGCTAAAGATGCAATTTTGTTGGATCAGTGTGAACACGACATGTTTCTCTTTCTAAATACAACAGCCAACGGTATGGTGTTACGTCGTCATGGCAACGAAGATGTAAAATTTTCTGTATCTCTCCACATTAACATCATGTTAACACACATATTGTTTATGTCTTGTGTCTATACTTGTGAAACAGTATTTTAATGTGTACAGATTAAACCCCATTGACTTGCATTGGAAGTGTCTCACTGGAACACATTTAAAGGAGGAACGAGTCTAAAAGACATTAAGCCACAAACGCTGTCGATTGATCTGAACTTGTGTTGAACCCGGAATATTCCTTTAAGAGAATTCTAGCTGTGAATTTCAGTCACTAACTTCATAGTTTGTCTTTCAGTTTTCCAAGCACAAGCAACAACGGATCCACTTATGAAGCATTTTTGCAGCTAAAGTTTAAACTGTGAATTAACCTGATGTGACAAACAGTGGTTAAAGTAATCGCCAATGTGAGTTTTGTCCAATCCAGCTACAACAAGTGTTGAGAGACAGTTTCTGGTTTTGGATAGCTCCACCCACAGTGAAATCTCATTGGTTCAAAATCCCGCTCCACATGTGTTTATTAAACATCCGATTGTGATGCGTCATGCAGCAGTTTTACTTTTATTATGTCCAGACAAACTGCTCGTCACGCTGCACCTGCTGTTCAGACACAGTGAAACTAAATCCTCCTGTGAAAATAGTGTTTAGTGTGTATTTACACACCTAATAACTCAACACACACACACACGTGACTTCACAACTGTACACATTGCAAATTCAAGTCCTTGACACAAGAGTCCAGCATTTGAAGTACCGCTTGTGGCCGACACACACCTGTGTTTGTACCCCTGAAAGAGCTGCGATTGTCCTGCGCTGACAGAGGTCAAAGTTCACACCCCTGTGATTAGAAGGTCCTAGAGCTCCCTGAGGTTCCACTGACAGGAAGTAAAGCTCAAGGCCGAACAACAACAACAACACCGTAAACAGACTGTTCTGGGACAGAAGCATATTTGATCACACTGTGTTTAAGGCAAGTGAAACTCCCTGGATCTGAGCCTGCACACACACTGCACTGCACACTACACATTCAAAAACACACACAC